>NW_020223379.1:309970-327495 GCF_003070985.1 Temnothorax curvispinosus | reverse complement strand
TACGTTTACGCGAGCGTTACTTCTGTAGTAACTTACGATATATCATTCGTTTACGCGGAGTAACGTATCGTAAGTTACTACAAAATCCCGTTTACGCGACGGACGTATCGTAAGTTACTACAGAAGTAACGCTCGCATAAACGTAGTAACAGTCAGTACGTGAGGGATATCGAGGCGACGGTGGCTGTTTACGCGGAACAGATATTTTTGCGCGATTTATCTATATTTAAAAAATATAATATAAAATAAGGTAAAAATATCATCAACAGGTGCAATCAGATGCAACTCCCGGGCCGGCCGAGCGCGCGGCCGCCGCGGCCAGAATAATATCCCCTCCAGCTGGCTAGTTCAGACACGAACCATTAGCACGGACGCAAACCATGTGCGGTTACCGAGCGATACGACGTAGTTGAGTTGCACTTTCTCAGGCGGCGCGTCGGAAAATGCAACACAGCAACACACGAAAAAGACCGGGATGGCCTCTCTCAGGTTTCTCTCTGACGCGGGTATGCGGGAGCGTGCGTAATTAATTGGTCATTGATAACCCGCGCGAGATAGACGAGCGGTAGACTGAGAAAATGGATAGAAAGATGTCGCCAGTTATGCGCCAATCGTCATTTTAAGACAAAACACATGATTATAAAGAGCGTTAATTTTAAAAATAAAAATGAAAATATTTGAAGATAAGTAGATTAATTTTTATTAATGAAAAAAATTTTAACAAACTATCTTTGGGTTGTGTACATACATCATCCTTTTATATATTTATCAAACAGAAAAGCGATCGAAATTGTACAAAAAATGAACGAAATACGAGATAAAGTGAGAGGCGTTTTGCAAATTTGAATTTCTTATTCTCAAAAATAAGAATTAATTTTTAAATTATCCTTAATTCGGAAATTACGTTTAGTTTAAAATACGTGATGTAGATAGCACGTGTTGTACAATATATTGAACACCTGTTGGTATTTTACAGGTATAGGGGAGATATATTAAAAATATTATCGTTTTGCCTGAGTATAAATAACAGAAAGCGCATTTTCTCGTCAATTCGAGCGTTATTTTCGTACGTTCGGACGCTGCACTGACTAGCGGTCTGACGTCACTAGCGATCGCGACGCGGGGCGGCGCGGCGGGCGGCCACCGACCAATCGCGCGTCGCGACAGCATTTGATTTCCGAACGGCAGGGGGGAGAGTTCTGGCTGCGCTCATCTGCTCATCATCCGGCAGTCCGGCGGTGCGACAAAATCTCCGCGAATCTTCGTTGTCTGTCCCCGTACTCCCCGTGCACAGCAGCCCGATCTTCGCCACCGAGGATGACGTCGACCAACACGTACCAGGGCCTCGCCGAAAGCTGCCGCAAATCCAGCAAGTGAGTACCCGCCATATTACTCCGTGTTTTTACCTGTGCCGCATTTCTCGACGCCCCGTGGCCGTATACCGGCGAATCCCCCAGGATCACCCTTCCTACACCACCCGTCCCGGGTCCCGGGTTGACGTTCGCGAGACGACGAAAATGCGCTCGTCCCCCGCGGGACGAGCCGACGTACGTGTGATGGCTTTTATTAGCCGCCGCGTGTCCGTCAATCGCTTTATTTAAATGACACGAGAGTTGGCATCAACAAGTTTTCCCTGCGAGTCCTGCGACCATTTGTGTTTGTCTTTCTTTGTTCTTTTTTTCCCCCTTCGTTCTAAAATCCTAGCGCCACTTGACGCCTGAATCGCGCAGATGTGCGCGTAAAATATTCTGCATTATCGATTTCAATTTCAGGATTGTAATTTGGAGTTTTTGTGATTTTGTAATACCGAGTTCTTTTTCTGGAGTCGAGTTTTTCGATGGAATTTTGAATATCTTTGTGTTACCTGTTGATAAACCTAAATCTTGGGATGGGATACGCATTTAGATAATACTGGAATTTTTTTTATCGCATACCCATAGTATATCGGCATAATATTTTCGTAGAGATGTGCTTGAGTTCGAAATACGCTCGTTCGTTGGTAACGATTTTTTATGCACCGTACATCTTTGTTCGTCAGTAAACAAATATTAAATATCATGCATGATGTATAAATAATAATCTTTTAACGTAATTTATTTAACGCGAAAATCAATCTTACGTTTCGTAAATTTTCTCGGATCTTTTTCCTTATCGTTCATTCACATCGCGAAGATATTTTTATATGGATCTTTTAATATTTATTTGCGCTGCAAGTACAATTTTTTACGGTCTTTGTGTTGAACTTTAGAACGTTGAAATATCGATTTTTCATAAATAAATGCTTTTTATTTTAATTTTACACGATTCGTGTACTGTCGATAAACTCATGAAGAACTTGGCGAAGTCAACGATAGATTGCGTGCGGTGTATTGAAAAGTGGGATTGTATTGGTGCAGTAATTAGACTTTTGTAAAAAATTATTTTTAAAAACTTTAATAAATGAGATGATTTTTGAATGCCAAAGGTAACTTAATGAATAAATTTTGTTAATACAATAAAATAAATGTCAATGTTGATTTTACATGCCCATGATATTAATTGATGCCAAGACAAATTTCTATAAACACTCGTTTGTTGTTTAAAACACTAAATTAAATTTATTTATTATTTAATTATTAATCAATCTTATAAATCATTTAATTTAACGTTAAATTTAACATTTAACTTAATTGTATTCAATTTATTTAATCCGGAAACGGGTTCTTAGGCTGAGTTTTACCTCTCCATATTAAAAAAATGTTAAGTTACAGTAATTTTAATGTGCTTCCTTCGTTTTTTAATATTTATTTGGTTTCTTTATTTTATTTTCTAAAGAAAATGTTGAGTAAATTTATATACATATTGTCCTTAAATAATAATAAATTATAGAATAATCAAAAATATGCAATATGTAATAACAATGACTTTTATTAATTGGGATGTAAAAATCATCCCAGATAACTATTTATGCAAAAAAAATTAGCCTCTCGTTAATCGTGTCCAAAAAGCATTTTTTAATCTTCATTAATTGCGAGCGTTTCGTTATTTCTGTTGAGGAAAGATCGCGATCGTCGTTCGGAATGAGGACCTGTCGGCTGTTGACATCAGGGTCGCTCATTCCGGAACCGACTGTCTTGTTGTTTGTAGAAGCGGAACGCGCGCCGAAGATATATTAGCCATAAAAATTTTTTCTCGGGTTCGCGCGAGCGTAGTTCTATGCCTTCGTACAAGATGAGTATCGTATATTTAAGCGCGTTTAACGCGAGTATTAAGGAAGTCCTGCGGTTTCGCACGAGAGAGAGAAAGAGAAAGAACGAGCGAAGGGGGAAAGAGAGATAGACACCCCAGGGGAACTTTACTTCGTAAAGTCGTACATCTCGCCGGCATTATTTTGCAAAGAAGCGAGCTGCGCTAGAAAATACTCGCGGTTTATCGCGTATCGTCTAATCGTTGCCGATGCACGCTCGCAATCAACGAGGCACTCTGTACGCTCGTTCTCGCGTGTACAGAACGCACACGTATGCACACGCTGGGTCTCGACGCCGCGATATCTCTTGAACGAACATTCCATCAAATACGATATGGCATAGTTGATGCCACGTTGAATTTCCGTGCATATCGTACGGGATATCCCACCCGGTAATATAAAATGCGGAAATCCGATTATTTCATCCTTAAATGCGCAGCTTTGTATATGAGTAAAGCGACTTTTCGATGCTCCGGCGTGTACTCTCTCATATGAAGTTCGAACTGAAAACACGCGGCTTTGCACATCTGTAAAAAGCCTTCTCTGACTCTTCTGGATGGCAAGGCCCAGAGGGTCATTATATTTATTTAAAAAATCTCAGAATGCTACGAAAAAATTGCGCATGTAAGGGTTAACAGTTGGCGATAGAGCGCGTGTTAAATTTGACGGACATCCAACGCGTGCACGTTTGTATTTCTTTCAGTAGTATGCTAGAACGTATGTTATGTCAAGACAGTGTAACGTTTAACGTCCGTCCGTTTAACATTTGCGTGTCGCCGTGTCGGGGTGCGTTAGAAAAAGCGCTCGGTCGATGGAAAGTATGGAAACGAGCTTTATCATTACGCTTAGACCCAAGTAATGCCATATAATGGCGTAATTAAAAGTATCGCGAACGGAGCAGCGTCCGACATTCTGCTCTTTATCCTCCATGTAGATTTCTTCATCCCTTCGTTTGGTTTTATTTAGATTTCCGTTACGCGCACGCATACGTTACATCCCGCGAAGGTTTCCCTCGCAATATTATCGCGTCCTGGTTTGCGTAATTACGCGGTACTCGAGCTGCGTTGATTGGACAAGACACGAACCTCGTGTCCCGACGCGACGTGTCGCGGGTCTTTTTTTTTCAGGGCGATAACATATGGCTTATTATTTTGTATCGGATACGTGAAAGGGGAAACGTATAATAGCGCGTTGTTGTTGCTCGCAAAGACCATGGGCGCCATGGGTACACGCCCAATGCGAACGACGCCCACAATATCGAGGGCTAGTCCTGCTGTCACACATGACTGAACGAATAACGTGATATTAAATTAAACAATGTGCTTGGAGGGCTCGAGAGTCTCTGGGGGACAATTTTAATTCTTAGCAATTTCTGTTAATCTCGTCACTTTTCAATATTCACCGTAAATGCAGCCTTCACCTGAAATATCATGGAATAAATAATCGATAAAAGATTAAATTGTTTAATGGTTATTTTAATTCAATTTTTATGGCGCGAATACCTGAAAATTCAGACCTGAGAGAGAGAGAGAGAGAGAGAGGGAGAGATTTCCTGATGGAACAAATCGAATTAATCGATTTAATGTTTATTTATAGACATGGTAATCAACTAATCGTCATCTGCGGTAATCAGCTGAGTGATGCATTTCTAGAACTCAGCAACGCGTTTTTTTTCTGCAGCGACTTGTCCGAATGCATCGAACGCATCCGCGGAACGCCGCCGCGTGCGAGTAATACAAGCTCCAAGCTTGTGACTCATCGCGGCTGCTAGCGTGCCACATAGAGGCGTATACATTTAGGGCCCCGAAGCCTCGTAATTGCATAGGTACACGACGTTTCTGCCTACCCTTTGTTCGCTGTCCTTCGTTCAGCCGGTCATCTTCGTTATCTTTCTTTCTCTCCCCGTTGTGTCTATTTTTTTCTCTTTCTCTCTTTCTCTTCCCCTCTCTTTCTCTTTATTTTCCGACGAACTCGCCGCTGCACGCGGCGTGCAGGAAAGGCTTCCACGTACACGCGTTACGTACGTACATACACGTGGGGATGAGGAAATGATGCCGGCAATTTGCGGCGCGACGTCCGCAAATTCGTGGAATTCCGCGATCTCGCGGTAAGCGGCCGGGTTATAAAAAGAGAAGCGTTTGTACATTTTATACAATCTGCGAGAGATATTTATAAATTGCAAATATTGGCATACATTCTTCTCATTTATTTTTCTCCCACATAAGAAATATTTAATTGCCGTTAAATTGTTTTTAATTCAGTTGTATTTCAATCAAAATTGTCCGGTAGAGTAATGTTAAAAATAGTATGTTTTAGCGATTGTGTGTAGTACTTTCAGCGATAATAGTATCGACTTTACTATTCTGATTGACATCGACGCATTGATCCATGGTTGAGCTTACCGCGACATAATTAATAGTTAAATTAAACTTTACTAAATAATCTCATGATGCCCGTGACATATATTGCTTCATTACGAATGTGATTCGGAAGAGAACTAAACATGGAGATGCGTCTTCAGTTACTACATTACTTTTTTGCCATGGAAAAGAAAAAAAATGCGTCGCGAGCCTATTGTAATAAGGGGAACATTAATTCGTTATCACTTGATATAAACTTAATCGGGCAAAATGGCGGAAGAAAGATTTTGTGGTCACAAATCGGCCGAACGTAAAGGAAGTAGACTGACCGCTCCGAAAGTAGGTTGTGACGTATTTTTAAGTAACCGCGAGATTTTGCACAGAAAAGGAAGAACGAGAACACGGCGATACGGTCGGTAAGATAAATATAACCGCTGTCGCTGGCCCGGTTTTAGCGTATGTATATTCCCAGGAGAAAATCACCCGGTGTCTCCGTGACTGACGATGAGCCTAAGGGCAAAGCCTCGTAGCTATTTGCTGGCTGACCCGTAAGGGCTTGAGGCCCACCGCGCGGCTCCCGCGAAGTCGCATTCGTTGCGACGCACCTGCCTCGGTTTATTCGCACGCAACTTCACTCTTCGTGTCAACAATTTTTTTTCTACGGAAAATCCCTTTCGTTTCTAGCTACATACTTTTGTACGAGGCGAGGGGAGACTCGTAAACTAATTTATTTTATAATCTACACTAATAAATTGTATTTACATTGCGAAAATTAATTCTATAGAAGTTTTTAAACTACTTAGGATCGTTATATCGCGCGCGTCAAGTTTCAAGCGCGATAGATCCTTTCTATTTGCCGTATTTGAGTTAACTCAAGTCGACGCAAGTGTCGCTGCGATTCATGCGAGTGAAAAAACAGCCATCGCGTGAGTGAGCTCAGAGCTGAGGGCAGCTGAGGGGATCCCTTTGAATCTCACCCCGAATTTCGTGCCGTAACCACAGGGCTTGAGGCAGTTGGAGGCAGTTGAGGCCCAGTACGCAGTTGCGCTTGGGGCGCCGCGCCGCCTCTCTCCTCCCTTCCTTTTTTGTTCTTTTTTTTCCTCTCTCTCTCTCTCTCTCGCGTACTTGGAAGTCGTCGGGCGTTCGCGCGCAACTTCGCGCCGCACCTCGCCGCCGATCCACCTCATTCACCATCAGTATTTCGCGATCGTGCGCAACCAGCAGCGGCCAGGCCGATCGACCGGGCGAGCGTAACGCGCACGTCGTACGCGCTGTCTCTCTTCATCTCTCTTCGCCCCGATAAGCCCCGATTCTCCTCGTGTCCTCGCGTGCGCGAGTTTCTCGGCTTTTCGGAGGTGGCGCCTCCACTTTGCGCTCGCGGCGCGCAACGTCTGTCTAGCGTCTTTCTTCCCGCGGGGCCTCAACTCTTCGCTCTCTCTCGCGCTCCGGGCCCTCGCGCTCGCTCCGTCCTCCTCTCCTCCCTCGGTTAGTTCCCTCTCCGCTACTCCGCTTCGCTCCGTGCTGCGCGACACGCCGCGCCGTCCCGCACGCACGAACGGAGGAAGCGCGAACCGCGAGAGTGCGTCGTATACGTGACCCAGCTTGACCCGCGTCATTCGCGCTCGCGCGTGTGCCGGTATACGAATTTCGTTTGCGTCGGCGCGCTTTCCTCGCGAGGACGCTTTTCTCGTGCGACAGTTCTCCGTTCCGAGGTGTGCTTCGAGGTTAATTCGCGTGGACATCAGTCGGTCACTCCGGGAGAAGGAAGATGTGGGCCGGTCAGGACGACACGCAGAGATTCAAGACCAGGTGCGTGTTCCTCTTACTCCAATTCACGCGCTGCTAGCCAGTGCTAGCGCTCGCTTTTCAATGCGATTTTTTCCCTTTTGACAACTGTTGCCCGACATAATCCAGCGGTTGTGGTGCCTTTCCCCGTGCGCGCGATCGGTCCGGGCGACCTGGTGCGACATCGAGGTTGCCGAGCGCGCTACTCCGTGTCCGTTTCTATCGTTCGCCGTTAAAAAAACGTTATTTTAAAAATGCGTCTAAAAAAATCAACCGCGTCAACAAATCTCAGAAAAATTAACATTTTAAAGAAATGTTGAGCATGTCATGAAACATTTGGAGTGAATAAAGTAATCTGTTATCAACGTTTAGCAAAATTTTGGTTTTAGTATTTTTTAATTATACGTTTGCATCATTTTTTAACACCGAGCGACTCGTTCGCGTTTGACAAAGGGTGTGTGAAACATGCGCGTGCAGGTTCTGTTTCGATCGTGCTTCCTCCTCTCTTTCTCTTTGTCTTTCTCCGTCTTACACCGAGTGTGATAGTGTATTGCTGTCCCGGTGCGCGGCGATCGGATCCGGGATCGCAATTTTAATAACACAGGGTATAATATATCATTTCGTGGAAAAGAAATTATTTAATTTTTGTAATTGTCACGATCTCTTATATCTCATATGAATCATGCATCAAAGTTTAAGTGCATCATCTATTAAGAATTCTTGGCAAGGTCAAGTGTGTGATACGTATCAAAGATATGCGGCCTTTTCATTTTTGATATATAAATGCATGTTAAATAATTAAATATTTAATATATCTCAAAGAAATTACGCATGGGAGAGATATATAAAATTTATACCGTTATTAAACGCGAATTTATATATTGCAACGCCATTATAAGCCTTATTAATTCGATATTTGTCAATCAAGTCATTCTATATGTATATTATTGCTATTTTGCTGAATCTTTCGTGGCAATATTTAATCGAAATTGTAATTAACGTTAAAGGTTTATCAAAAAATCCGTAATTGGATATTTTTGGTGAAATATCTCTTGACCCAAGGAACGCGTTAATTAAGTATTCTTTAATCTCGGAGGCCACGCCTTAATCGCAAGACCATTAATTAAATATTTCGTAAATCAAGGCTGGCTAATGAAGTGCTTGATAAAGAGAGGCTTGTGTAAGGCTCGGCAATTGTCGCACTTAATAGCGGAAGCGGAGGGGACACTCGAGAGAGATTCTCTCTCGCGAGACAAATCTCCTGACCGATTAAGGGCGTCAAGGCGAACGGGAATCGAGTACCAATCCAGTTTCTATTTCTGCGAGACGGCCGAGAACGAGAAAGGCAGTCGGTCGTGCCGTTGCGCGAAGGTATGTAGCCGTACAAAGGTTAATGCCGGCGCGGCGCAACGAGAGCAACATGAGACATTCGCCAGACGTGTTTCCACCATCTCGTACGAGTCACGCTACGCGTAAAAGGATTCGCCGCGACCGCGAGTACCGCGAATCTCGGTTGTAGAAATTACGGCGTCTCCCGCACCTGTTTGCCCGACGAAGCATGCGACTAATCCGAAAGTCGAGATTAACCAGACCAGATGCGAGAGACGTATCAATGTCTCTGTATCAATTTCGCGAACTGCGAGTCATGATTTATTAAGTACGAACGAGTCAATTGAAATAACTGATTATGAAAAGCATAGCTGCACCTTTTTTATAAAACTTTATAATACTTATAATACTTTATAATACTTTATAATATTTATAATACTTATATATCTAATAATGGTCAAAATACAAATTAAACGTGGAAATTAATTATTATAAAACTTTATATGTGTATATAATTATTAAAAGAAGATATAAAATTTTATTGTACATTATTTTTTTTCTCCGGTGGAAACAAGTAATGCGTTAAAAATTTAAACGCACATGATATGCACCAGGTACATGATATTTGAATTATTTTCCTGATAAGGCAGTGATAATGTATCAGGAGATAACGATATGATTTCGAGAGAGAAGTATTACATGAAAGCGGAAACGATAGAGATTATCACGATCGTATCAACTGTTCTGATCGTCCTGTTTATTCATATTCTCGAATGCGAGTCTTACGTCGCATAACAAATTTAAGATAGTAAATCATACCTACTTTACTTGTACATTTACATTGTCGAGTGGTGTCACGCGAGTTGCTAAACAAACAAGTGCTAAGTGAGGCACACCGAGAGCTTACGGATTACTGCATTTTGACGCTGGGAATACTTGTCGGCCACTTTCGTAGGGAAAAAAAAGGACACGCTACTGGTTAAAGTCCACGCGGCCAACGACTCCGACTTGCACGTTTCATGTTTCATTGACTCACTCGTTGTTCCCTCCACGCCTTAAGCACAACATCTAATTGCTGACAATTTCGAGATGAGGATCGCTTGAATCGCCTCGAAAGCACTAGCGCGGACAATGAGCCGCGTGGGCGCGCTCCGCGTGAATCTTTTTCCACAGGGTATAGACATGCATTCGACTGTCTTATCAAACCTGCCGGAAATGTCGAGCGATACGAAAGATCCTCGTCGAATATTCGAGATGATTCGAGCCAAGATTTTATTTAAGACGTTTGTAATACTTCTCAAGTATCCAATTATTGGTTTTTAATTGAAAATAGCAAGCTGTTCGTTTTCTGTTGTACAATAACAAACGCGATAGGATTAACTAGATGTATTATGTATTGCGGGATCTACATAAAGGCAGACGAGACATTTTTGTTTTTAGAAACATACCATCGATTAAGTTTATTACGAATTCGATTAGAGTTACAATGAGGCACATATATATATATATATGATAATTGAAGGTACTCTAGAATCTTTAGATTAGTTGGACCGCGTACACACAGATACACGGTATCCGCCTCTTGGTTGTGCATGCAATTAGCGCGAAATACGATCGTGTCTCTTGATACTTTCATCCAGCCTGACGCGAGACGATGCGTGGATGCATGGCGTATGAATATCCTCGCTCGCTTGTTCGCTCGCTCGCGCGAAGTGCGGTACAAACGCGGGCGCAGCGCACCGTCATCGGTATCCTGTTGCAGTGGGAACGTCGCTTTTGCTTGTACAACTCGTTTGGCCGATCCTCTCGTATACGTTCCGGTACTCTCATTCGACCGGTTTTAAAAGCTCTTCGTCGGAGCGCGAGCGGCGCGAACCGCTCCGTCATTTTTTTTTCCTATACGCGATATCCTCGCTCACGAAAAGAAGACAATTCGTTGTACATTTAAAAAGTTCTGTTTTTAGTTCACAATTCGCGATAGGCTAAAATCCGCTAAAACAAATTTGAGAAATATATTTATCGGCAAAATTTCTTTGTAAATACTTTGAATTTTTGATTTCTCCTCGTTACAAACATAAAATTGCGTTCTAATGAAATGAGACATTTATCATTCGGCGTGGTAACATTTAATGTGTACGTCTTGATAATTTCCTGTTAGCGGCATACGCATTTATTAAATTTTTATGCGTCGGCCGCGTGCACTGACATACGTCCCGTAATACGCGTAAGAAACGCGAAATGCGTTAGTAATACGCGCAAGAAACGAGTACACGCCGCTGACAGCTTAATAGTATCCCGCCGCTTTCGATGAGAGAGAGGGAGAGGAAGAGAAAGAAAGAGAGAGAAAAATGGCTTATTAAAACTTTTCATAGTCATTACATAAATGAGTCCGGCAGCATTGCATGCCATATGTGCGTCTAATGAGGCCGTCAAATTATTTAGAGAATGTCCGGCAACGAGCGTGCATATTTATAAGTATAACGTATCCTCATTCAAACGTTTTCATCTTATAATAATGTTGTTTAACGCACGCATGATGTTTACGTTTTAATTAGGCTGCGTCTGCGATATTTTGTATCCGCGCTGCATAAGCAGCGTTTAGCGTCGTGAGCGTTAAAAGGATAGCCGATGACTCTGCAAGGTTAGAAAAATAAGATAGAAGTCGTGGGAAAAAGGGAAAGGCGAAATGAAGGATGACATTTTGCTGTTAGTCATTAAGAGAGGCGGAAGTTGCGGAGAGTGCATTCGGCTGTAGAATTAAAGTCGCGCGGGACTCTCCTTTCTATCTACGAAGCGCAATTATAGGGACTCTACTGCTTAATCCTTCAACGTTAAGATTTCATACATTGACGTTATTCTAAATATAACTACACGCAGCTAGAGTATCCTTCTTCTTGCGCATTACTTTTTATTAACATATTCTTTAACTTGGAATCAATTTTTTCTCAGCAAAAGTTGAAGCACCGATAATCCTTTTATAAATTATGAACGATTATTGAAAAAATAATGTGTCTTTGCGAATTAAACTTCAAAGATTATATTATTGAATTAGGTAAAGCCCTTAATAGAAATCTCGCTTAATTACAAAAATATATGATTAATCTAAAGATTCAAAAGCTACGATAAATGAGTGACTTCCTAGGACTGTATAAAATATTTATATAGAAATTGCTTATTAACACATACGAAATAAAAAAATGTTGCTGTGAAAAACACATTAAGAATGTTTTGCATTATATATAACCAACAAAATTGACAAAAAACTCCGTTTTCTTAGATATGTGTGTCGAAGCTGTATCCGTGATCGACCTACAAGCTCCTTCATCCTGTTGATCGGGCTAGTTAACGCCTCGCGCGCTTAAGGCGCGTTTTATAGAACGCATTGCTCGCAGCGAGTCCATTAATCTTGAGCAGGCAGAAGGGATGTTTATCTCGGCTCATTGTTGATAGTCGTGCATGTGCAACATGTGTGTGCGCGCGCGCGCGTGGGGCCGTTCGCGAAAGCGCATCGTGGTGTGCACACGCGAAGGAAATCATTTGCCCGGGGAAATTTACGGTTGATCGTGCGATTACGTGCTAACGTGCGCGTTCCGGCGGAACCCCGCGAGCGGGATATTATTGCACATCCCGCGAGCGGAACTTGCACGCACGCCCCTACTACACTTTCCCGCGGAATTCGAGAAACGCATGTTTCTTGTCCCATCGTCCTCCGTTTGCTGCAGCAGACTTGCCGCAGGGAATCCGTGTCTTTCTCGAGTTGAAAATGAGTTTTGATCATTATCATTATTTTCTTTATGTGTATCACGTTCTGCCCATGTTGCCAGAATGTTGCTGGAATGAGAACGGTAAATTATATGTTCTCTCGGTAATGAAAGATAAATTTACGTATTTTTATTCTGTGAAGTACACGCGATGAAACTTTGTTGCCCCAAATTAAAGTCTATTGCTTAGAACACAGAAGTATTACAGCACGTAAAGCAAACATGAGATAAAGTAATTAAATTTGACAATGCAACAAGTAATCTATATTAGCATAATATGGTTATCTTTCGCGATGAGCAGATTCTTTCGTGATAAAATTAGGATTAATACATGTTTAAATGAAGATTAATATTAAAGATTTGTTCGCGTTTAGTTTTCTCTGTTCTCTCGATCGTCGTTTCTTTCTCACCGAGTTGATTAGTCGATATTAAACAATTGACGCGCCGATTTAATTCTCCTCGATGAAGCGACCGGTCATGGCGGTTTATCTTTCTCGTGGAAAGACGAGGCGACATCGGCGGGGAAACATTCCGGCGAAAATGCTCACGCGATCACGGTAGAGACATGCATGATTGCTCTTAAATGCGGTACGTGCGAATAACGTGAAGTAGTTTCTCTTACTGCAATGTCAAACGTGCTGTTCTTTCTGTTTCTTTTTGTTCTGGCAGCACAAGGTGTTCAAATATGATGGTTAATTACATTTTGGAGAAAATAATTATTTTTATTATTCAGTTAATTAGAGAAATTGCCATTTACGGTCCGGTATATAAAATTCCTACAGAAATAATATTATTAAGCTACTAAGATCTCCAGCCCAGACTGTAAATGGCAATTTCTTTAATTCATTGTATATCACATTGGTCCTGTTTTACTTATTATTTTTATAATTATCACACATATTGTGTTCTGTTGGCTAAACGTGCCTATGAATATCCATTGATTATCTGGGATAAGAGTTTCTCTCCGGCGCATTCAATTAGGGAAAGGCAAACCACTTTTAGCGCGTGACAATGCGATTTAAGACGTTTTAATCGTAATGCGATACAATTACACGTTTGCTCGTTCGTATCGGTTAAAGCTTAACGGTCGATCAAAATATATTCGTTAGAAGAAGCCGGTTCTGGTCGGTCCCCTTTGGGTTTCACTCGCTTGACGTGATTTCTAATATCGCCCGCACTGTGTTTAACGCGTTACCGTTAGCCGTTAATTGTTCAACAAGATGTGGAGGAGCGTTCATCTTAACGATCCCGCTAAACGCTCGTTTGTAATGTAATTCACGGTGATTTTAATTGCGCCCGCTAACAAACGAGGTTCGGCAAGAACTAAGCAGTTTTCTAGGTGTGCCGCTCCAATTAAAACTGCATCTAAATAGTGTCTGTAGCATCTTATATTGACCATTATATTGATATGATGCCATTATATTGATACTGCATACCGTTATTACGACAGTAATATTGGTTACTGATAGCCGGCCGTAATCTTATTCTATAAGAGAAAAACTGAATCTTTTACGAAACTAATTTGCTGAATTGTTCGCGCACGTATTTTTGTGCGTATTGTAATTTTCCTTCAAATTCCTTTGTGTTAACGAGCTTGATGCACTATCGCACTATCCGCAATGCGAGCGCCCGTTGCGACAGTGGCGGCGGCAGCGATTCAATAATTTATTACCATTGCACGCTAATGATTCGTCAAATAGCAAAAATAATGTCCACGGCGACGCACCGTGCTGTGGGCCGTAACATTAATCTTGCGATTCCGGAACACGCGAAAATTACATACGTGCTTGCCGATTATTTACGACGCATAAATCACGCCGATCTTAATATACTCCGTCGTATTATAACATTACAGCTTGACGCTCATTTTATGTACCGCGCGCTGCAGTTTTCTGGTTTCTCAATAGATCAAACCCGGTCACCGCAATTTGGTTTGCGCGCTCGTCGTTATGTTGCAAGATCAGAAGTTCATTCTCTCTCTTGAAAGATGAAATTATCTTCTCAACGACATATAAAAATGATTTGACATTTAAAACGACTTAAATGAACAAGTTTTACTTTCTTATTTGTATTAAGATGGAAGAAATTAAATATGAAAATATATAAAAATTGAATATAATTATGGATTAAATATGTTTACATTTATAATTGTGGAAATTAAGAAAAGATACTTTTTTCTTGTGATTTTGAAGAAGGAAGAATTTACCGCCATAAAATAAACATTTTGGATACGGTACATAACGCTTCAGAGGTTGCTACGTGCTCACTCCATGTGTTTACGTTTAATTATAAAATTCATATAATCATTTAAACAAAGCGCCATTTTGCTTATCCCGTTATCTCCATATATGTTGTACGTGCCACATATATAAAGTCTGCGTTAATTCCATAGCTCATTAAGGCGATCGTTGTAACATTCTGCTCGCTGACGCTGCAAGATTATCCGAAATTTTATGATTTTTTAAGTCACACTAATTTTAACTCGTGCACAATTGTAGATATTTCTGACACTCGCGTGTACGCTCTTATGCGCGATCCGTCCGTTAATTACGTATAAATACTATGCAAACGCGTGTGCGTGCGTCTGAACGAAGAAAGACGAAGGAAGAGGCCGGAATCACGCTTCGGCATGCGTGGCGTTTTTTCGCGAGTTCCTCCGTAATCCTAGACTCCTGCCGATCCCGCACGAGAACGATAACCGAGATTGTTCTAGGTGTTCTTATATTCATATATACGTTACTCTGTTATTATTTTCATTATTAATATTGTGGCATTTCCTGTGTGTTGCCAGAAACATATTTTAATCACTCTGAATTCAAAGTCGATCCATTTTCAGTAAAAAACGTTGGAAAGTGAGGATATTTGCGGAAGTGAATTTTATTTGTATACGCAAATAAAACTTGAGCCTCGTTTAATTTCGATTGAGATACATATTGATCTGATATTTAATTTTGATCTTAATTACTAGGTAATCGCGAAAATGTTAAAAACTGCGACGAGAGAAATCGGCCTCCCGTCAAATTCACCTTTAAATCAAATTGATTATTGATTAGCCAGAAGAGGTTCTCGGCTACATAAGTCTTATCGTTACCCTTCTCGTGTTCGATTCGCGTTATTGATCACTCTGCGATATCCGACGTCAAACGAACATCGTGCAACAGGTACATCTCAATATTTCCTCGAGCATTGAGCATGTGCCGTTAATTCGTGGCGATTTATTCCGGGCATTTTCATCGACCCGCATCAAGATCGAGCATTTCTCATCGTTTCCTACGTGGCGCAGGCGATCGTAATAGAATAATACGTTCCGGAATAGAAACTCGCGGTCCCTAATGAGTATGCGCGCTCGTCAAACCGAGCTGCACGCAAATCACGCGTAAGTATAGTGCATCATTGTGCAGCATTTCTAAAGGACTTGGTACTTAATGTGAAAGGCGCTCATCTGGCTGCCGCAATCGGACCGATATCGACCGGGGCTTGGTCGCCCCGGAATCAGCGTTTACGGCTACATTTTTACGTACGCACCGTACTCACGCACATTACATTACGTTCCGTCATTCGTGCCCTACGATGAACGTGCTCCCGATGAACGAGTGCGTGCGTGCGTGTCCGTGGGTTCATGCCTTCATTCATGGCCTCGCCTTTGGCACGTATTCAGGCCTCGAGAAAATGTCTGTTGGTATTTTTTCGCGCCTACGATTACAAAGAAAGCGTCGGTCAAATCGAAAGCTATTTTCTGTAAAATCTTTCTTTCGCGGCCGTAATACATGATTTATTCTGCTGAATCTTCTCTGCCTTTCAGTTTTATTCAGCTTTGCAGATTATATTCTATAATGTAGGACACAAAAAAATGTGCGTGAAATTTAGGCGCTGATATTAACGCTGTAATTTAGATAACGTATAGATCTCTGCATTTTGATTGTTCTGCGTTGCAGGTCTCGGTACGCAGTCGTTATAACTGTAAACTGCATCTCCTAAAATCTTTTCGAGATGACACACGGATATCTATGGGGTACAAGTTGTAACATACGTGTACGTGCGGCACGTACTTGTCGGATGTAATAATAACACCGGTAAATTACGATATGCCGCATCATATATAGATAGATAATCATGTAGCTCTATACATATGATAGCTATATTTTACTCCGTATGTATTTATTATAAGAATTTACAAGAGAGAACGAGAAGAGAGAGAGAGAGAGAGAACTCGCTTACAATACATGCGATTTATACTCGACGAACCGCGAATACGTATGCATTTCGAAGTAGGTAAACCGGTCTTCATTTAACTGCAATTTTAATAAGACGTATTTAGCTATAAACGACACAAACAAATATTTGTTTATGGTCGGACGCGCTCACGAGATTGGAGAGCGAATGTCTCTCTCAATGAATAATCAATTTGTACAAAATATGAAATGCTTGACATAATATAAATTATGTATGTTTTTATATGCATTACGTTTTGTGAAAGTTTTATTTAGAATGCAATATTATGATAGACAAAAATTTAATATTAAATATTTCATTTTGTAACATTTTAATCTTTTAAGTTTAAGGAGTTAAAGTTTCTGATAACCGTTAAATTAATTCATAAGGTTCAATGTAAAAGGTATAGTAAATTTTTTAAATATCTTCTTAACGGCATTACATTTTAATAATTATTAACTAAATATAAAGATCTGTTTTTTAATTTTTCCACAGTTATTTTGACATGTATTAGGATTTATTAAGACTGAATAGAAAATATGGAGTAATAATAATTATTTCATATTTTCTATTAAGACCACACCATACCATAACTACATATTAACTGCAGCAAAGACTTAGCAGTTGGTCTTACTATCAATTTGATTAAAGATGTCCTATATTTTCGGTTGAGTATATAATTCACTGGCACGCATCTTCGTGATGCGGTGAATGCGGACGTTCGATTGTGAGGTACGTGCGGATGCGCCGACATAACGTGACATTAGGTACTAACACATTGCCAATTTTAATTAAGAAGTTTTCAATACATTGCCAATCTTAATTAAATATCAAGCTTACTTATTCCTTCCA
>NW_020223379.1:264591-309570 GCF_003070985.1 Temnothorax curvispinosus | reverse complement strand
AATCAATGCTTTTTCAAGGCATACACATACGATTGGCTTTATAAATTCGGTGCGACGAAAGCGCATTGCTGTAATTTACCGACGTCGAAAACTCAGATTGACTGTACATCGTGAGAAATAAAATTCTTAAAAAGATTGTTATTGTTATAACGATGTAAGAAATCGTTTGTAGAAGAAAATCTTTCTTAGAAAGATCTCTCTAGAAAGAAAGGATACAATCGTATATTATAAGAATAATTTGCAGTTTGTAATAAAATCTGGTAACTAGTGGACTATATAACATTTAACTATTATTACTTAAAACTTTATTAATAATAATTTAATTTATTAAACTTACACGCATATCATTATACTGTTCCCTGGATTTTATTTTGCTAATAACTTTTATAACTTTCGTTTTTATCATTTACATATGTATAAATTTCTATTTGTAATACAAAATAACTTTCGTTATATTGTTTATTCTACAATTGTATACTTCCTGAGTTAACGTTATTGTTTTCAAGTTAGTTCGCGGCGATATGAATGCACGCTCCGATTGCCTCCATTATCACCATTTACTCTCGCAGTCCAATTTATGTGTGCACGCCAAACTAATCCGCTCTCTTCCTTTTCTTTTGTTTCAGGTGAGTACATTTTTTACTTGGAATACCAGATACCGTACCTGTGCAAAACAATCCGTGAGTTACTAGTCGTTACCGTTGCTCTCGTTCTACATTTCGCGCGATTTATATCTTATTATCTGATCATAAATCTATGTTTGACAATTATTTTTACCGTCAATTATTATTGATCACTATTTCTACTTAAAGTTTTATAAGTATACACGTTGTGTAACATATGTATACGTGTATTACATTATATTATATACACCCGTATAAAATGCAATAAACGCACTTATCTCATTCACGTACAGAGTATCTCGAAGATCATTTGATAGAACCGTAAGTTCCACGTAGAATAATTAAACATTTATTTATTTCTATTTATTTTAGTGTATATTTCACAAAAACTAAACTTTAACGTTAACTGTAATCTCAACTTTCTTTTATTTATATTTATATTTTAAATAATTGGAAGAAAAGCGAATTAAATGAAGAGATATATATGAGTACATGCACGAAGTACCTGATTCGTGCGCTGATTCTCTAATAAGACAGTACGGTCATACTGATCATTAAGAACTGGTACCGTAAGTGCATACGCACAGTACAGCTCACGTATCGCACACGTGACGGTGAGATCGTGATATTTTATTGTCGAGAATCTAGTACTCAAACATGGCTAGTCGACTGTCTCCATTTTATATATTTGGATAGAAGACGGAGATGAAATGAAACTGTTGGCGTAATTATATGCTTTTGGCGAAAATAAAGAGCTTGCTTTTGCAAATTACTAATTAATTTTTAGTCAATAATTAAATTTTTACATTTCTCTGCCTTAACTTAAAAAATTATAAGTTTAATTGTAACCTCGATTTCTTTTAACTTACAATTAGTTGAGTCTAAAATGAATTCTATGAATGAGTTTCGTTGTTTCCAACTGTTCAAGTATCCCGTTTTTTCTTTGCTTCTTCGGGAACAGCTTTTTGTTTTATCCAAGCCACTCATATTATTTTCCTCCATCTGTGGACGGACTCAAGTCAATCGAGCGTTACTGAGATTTTTTTTTATCGTGCTCTCCGCGCCGTTCTTGATCTCGGGACGTGATTATCGATCGTTCTAACTCGATCGGCGTAAAGCTATACTGCTTTATGTTTCGCAGCGTTTCTCGACGAAGGTACTCGAAGGAGGCAGGTCAGACGTGGAATCACGTCCATCTTCTTGTGACTTTCCCCTTCGCGGTTTCGATCGAAACGCGCTGGCGTTCTAATCTAACTCGTAAATCCTTTGTCATAAATAACAAAAAACTCAACGTATTTTTAGCATAATATAGAGAAACATGCTGCGAATATTAGTATGCGCGTTGCAGATGTAATAAGATATCATGAAATGTATGCCAAGTTTCTTCCTTCGCGTCTTCCATCTAAATCTAAAATAAATTTCTGTTAAGATAAAATCTACTTAAAATTAATTCAAGTTGTTATTTGAAAACAGAATTTAAATGCTGTTTAGTATAAAAAAATCACTAATTAAATATCGTATTAAGTTTTCTTCGCGGAAAAATTCACATTCTTTAGAGAAATTACCATTGGAGGAAAGATTTACAAGAGTCTGGTGCATGTTGTTATAAATATTTTCATTCTACTAATCACGCTGAAGATGTTATTGAGCCGGATACGCTTTACCATGAAAGATTCCAGAGCTCGTACCGGAAAGTGAATTAAATCGAAGCGGAGAAGAGAAGAGAATTCCTTTCGAGGGGGAATCCAGTTGAATACTTTGCTCTCGATAAGAAATCCGATACCCCACGAATACGCGCGAGTGATTTTCTAATACCGGTACTCGCGGTACGAAGACGCGCGATGAATGGGCCTCTTTTATCGAGACGATACGTCAACAAACAAAGCCGCAGAGAATCGACCTTGCGCAAGCGTATCGGAACTAATCTGTCATGCCGTTCTTACAGATTTCTGAAACTTTACGACTAACACAGTACGTACTGCCGGTTAAAGTCCTCTCAATTTCACAAATTTCATAACAGCAATAATTATTCTCACTTAATAAAATAATTCTATAAGAATATACAGCTTTTCGCATAATTATGAAATGATAAATCACAAAAGCTTCAAGATATGAAATTTTAAAACGTATTTTTAATCGATACAGATATCTATTTTTCATTTGATACACCTCTTACTCGAATCCGTTTCATCATTACTCAAAGCATTAATTTCGATTGAAAGACGTTAATTTTCACGCGCTTCTTATAATTTTCTTCAGTGCAATTCCGGGCGAGATTGCTGGGAATAACTGAGGATACGGTAATACTGAAAATTAACAGCGATAAAGGGCCGATGAGGGTTTCCCGCCTTCTGATCGGAGCAAGGAATTGCTCCCGAGCTCGTTGCACGTCCGATCGCGGCGGAAGTCGCATGAAAATCGGTCTCGCTTACCTGCGTCGTAATGACGGGAAACGTTGTAATTGCTAGCGGGCCTACCGAGCTTGGCCGGGTGCGTTTCATCGGTAACCCGAGCGGACTTCTTCGCGTTTAATCGAGCGGAATGAGACAGAACAACTGTAGCGGCGCCCCCTTTTCCACATGTTGCACGCAAATCATTTCGTACGATGATTTCTGCGCACCATCAATCAATTCTGGTGAGCGAATGCAAAGTTGTAGACTCCGACCGCGAAACTCCTTTTTCAGATATTTTTAACGATCGAGCGGTTTGAAACGTCTTTATAAATCTTGATTGAAGGTGCCGTACAGTCGTACAGTGGTCTCACTCACTTTTTCATAACTTGCGAAGATAAATTGTGAATTTAATTTTGCCGATACACTTTATTTTATTCGTGAAACGTACGCGTAGTTAGAATTTTGACTTGTAAATTTACACGTGCTAGCTAATGTCGTAGCGACTGGATGTTGATTCTCGTTCGCGCCGCATGCAATACCGGACAAAAGCGGGCTGTTTCTTTTTGCGTAAAAAAATGGCAGTCGCGGACGCTTTCTACGCTACGTTCTAAAAACCCATTTCCATGCGACGTTCTCGCTGCGTTTCGCCAAATTTGCGCATTCCGGGATAAATTACTTAACAGTAAACCAGTATACCGCGTGGTCGCTTTAAAAGAATCTTTTTCGTTCGGGGACATTAAGGCCCGACGAATACCGTTGCACCGTGGCCAATCGTGTGTATCTAGGTGCGAACGTCAATGTTACACGACGTTCCACGTCTCAGTTATTTGTGATTAAAATTACGCAATCGCGCGTGTAAGGAAAGATTTAGTTAGTTGACGCATTTGTTGATCAACTTTTCATTAGACTTTTAGTAGAACATTCTGCGAACTTAATTTAGTTTAAAAAAAGAGATACGTTAAGTAACTATCGCTTTGTGAAGCATCTTGCGGTATTTGTATACATAATAATAGGTTAATATACGCTTATTACATACGTCCGTATAGTTTCCCGTATAGTGATTGCAACGTAATGTATATTATTGTAACGTTAGAATCGTCGGAAAGTGAAGCCAGTTATAGAAATCGTTTTACTTCCGCAATACGAGTCGATCGTAAATGACACTCGGAAAGAAAGTGCGACATTCGAACCGTATAGTTATACAAATATGATAAACCACATTGTATTTTATCCGACACGTGCTGTGGGAGGTAAACCGTTAACTAGAAACACATCAGTTCAGGTGATACCTGGGCACATTCGAAAGTATAATTCCGAGTATGATAACACGATGATAAATTATTGAATTGCTGATAATATTGTATATCGCGTGAGCTGAATCATTATTAATAACACAACATTTGTTCCAGATAATCGTTTTTCTCAGATTAAAGTGTATATATTTAAAAAATAATGCATTATGTGATTTTTGTTAACACTTTAGTCTTTTATGTCTAAATTCTTGATTGCGACTTATTTGATAAACATCTTTCTCGACATACGATACTGCTCGTTTAACGACCGTTCCTAGCAATCTCCCAGGAATTTATAGTTTCCCGAAGACGTGAAGAAACACGAAACACGGTTATACTTCATTGCTCGTTCCCCCGTCTTCTTGCGAGGAAATCGCGCTACCGACATACTTCTTCCCTCAAACCTCGCGATGATCTGCTTTTTTCTTCTTCTTTCTTCATTGACCGCGCTGCACATAACTACGTACAGCTTGGAGCAATGTTTATCCGGCAAGAAAGCTTATAGAAACTAGCAAAAGAAAGTCCTATCACGCAAATTTCTGCGAAATTCTTTGGTGCGCGATCCGAAGCGAAGTTCACCTGAATTTAACATTGAAAATACTCCAAATTTAATTTCTTTTCCTTAGAATCAATTTTTTAATTAAAATTTGTTCGAAGGCTTTCGTAAGGGTAACGTTTACAAACGATATAAATTTTTGTTTTGTAAAAGCAAGAGCCGAGTTGCACGATCGCAGGACACTGTTTTATCTCGTCGGTCATCTTAATTGTATGGGTTAACAAATACTGCTAATTGCACTGGGGATTCCGCGGCGTTTATCAACCAGAATATCTTCTTATTCAGCAAGCGCTATAATCCTAATAATATACCTCCCAATAAATGTTCGCTCTAACGATAGAATGTATTTAACTTCAAGGATACGAATCTATGGTTGTCTCTCGCGAATTTGCAGATATCCTTCGCTAGCAAGATTATCAGGAATTTCGCTGTGAAATATCGGAGATGGTTTTAATGCAATTTTCGCAAACTTCAAATCAGTTTAATTTTTTATCTTTTAACTTTCTTTATATATCCGAGTAGGAGATATAAGGATACAGGAAAGAATTTCTTTAATGCTAGAAATTATGACATGAGGTGTTTAATGTATATTCTATCGGCTTTTGTATTATATAAATGCATATTTAAGTTAAAAGAGCGACAGTATCAAGAAAGTTTAGAAATGTTAGAAATAGTATCTATATATATAAAGTTGTATATTTTATAAAATGTATATGTGTGTAGTTGAGTGAAGGTAGAGTATACGATAGTGAGATTGCTCGCGCACTTCATTATCGTGCAACTGCATACGGATAACCATCGCGTACTTCCTGGTGATATAGTTATCCATTTCTTCGATTTCACAACCTTTATGTTCACAAGACGATTGGTCAAATCTTCGCTTCTCGGAACACTCGGGCTCCGTTAGGTATAAGAGCTCGTAAATCCCATGTGATTTTTATCCTCATTTTGCCTCCGCTGCAACAAGTCTGCAGTTGCCTCAAGTGCAGCATGACCGCCAAGTTACTTGGAGCCAATCCTTAGATCGATCTAGAGTTAAAGCTGCTCCAGAAATTGGTGGAAATCGAATGTCACGATTTCTGGAAAACACGTCGTTCCCGATAAAACTTAATCCGTTATAAGGCCGCTTTCTGCCACCGGAAGTGCCGAGATACGTCGTAACACTTCGCACATCGAGTGCGAAATTAATCCTCGCTGCTTTCCTCAAGATAACATCGAATGACATTATTAATCGTGGTGGAAGAGGAATCTTTTAAAGACGAAGAAATTTCTGACTTATTTATTATACATTTTATTCGTTTTATCTCACAATGTCGAAATATTTTATTTAGTACAGTCTCGTTTGCGGTTAAGAGAACGTTCGGATTCTTGGAGACATATCGATATCACTCGTATTTTCAGTGATTCATGCGTGAATAATGCGAGCAAATATTGTACGTATATTAAAATTTATGCGATAGTATCCGCGATAATAAATTATTCTTAATCATGAATCATATGTCTCGGAATGCAGTTTATGGCGTTTCTGATAAAGCGCCGATAAAGATGACAACGAACGGTTAAATACCGTTGCTCGTGCGTTTAAGTATTCGCTTCACGATTATTTTTCGATGAGAATGCTTAGGACGATCGGTGGTCGAGGCACACACAAGATATGGTTTGTTTCAAGATAACACCGCGATGAGCGGAAAACCACATTATCACGTTCAACGCGAATGCAACTGCAAGAAACTCGTAAATTCGAAAAGAAATCTTATTTTACAAACATTGTTTCGTAAAACATTTAATTAATATATAATCTCATGCATTAAATAATATAAATTATATTATCTCTAATAAAAATTAAATTAATAAATTAGTGCAAATTAATTGAAATATGAAACCGTACAAATTATAATAAATCGTTACGTTCAACTTACTATTACATTCAACTATCATTACGAAGCAAAATTGTTTTTCGCAACGTAAACAATTGTCTTCGCGAACGCGATCGCGTTTACACTGAAATTCTCGCTTTGTTAACACGCGCCTAAAAGTTCTTACGAGAGTTTTACTCCATTGCGGTTAGAAATTCGCGCGGGTATTGCCAGCGCGACTTGTATTTAAATACAGGATGTCGTCGAGATTTTAATTATCCTCTCTAATAGGATAGATGTTGTATAGGAGAAGCGCACTTTCGCGGTTAGAAAGTTTAGAGATAAACGCGCGTTTTCCGAGAAAAATCGCCCGCATTAATCACACGCCCGCGGTGATTCTCGCGCGCGCGCGGCTGAATATGGACCGATCATCATTTTCTTCATCTCCGCGCGTTTCACCTTCGAGAGCCGGAGATGTAACGGCTCAGATTTAAAGCGGGCTTTTGTTTTGTTTCGCCGGCCGCGCATCTCGTCTTGAAAAGACCAAACTACTCAACTATATTCTCACAAGTTCTCAGGGCCGCATCAAGGTGATGTTAGTAGTCAAAGGTATTAAAAAAGTGTTCAATTTATATTAGACTTTGATTGAAAAGTCTTACGTCTTACCGTGATTTAAATGTAACAGTACATTAACATATCTTAACATCAATAGCTGGCATTTCTATGACTTATGTATTTTTAAACTTGTGACTATTTTCCATCGTTTACATTGCAGCAATGTCACTCGATCCTAAGTATTCAACTCGTTTTTTAAATTTTATCTAGAAAAAAAGAGAATTAAATAATTTAAGTGAGACTAACGGTGATGAGATTGACTAACGGTGCGTTCCTTAATATCTCGATTCGACCCTGCAATTTTAAATACATATCGTTAAATTAATTTCAAATACCGCGGCATTGTCGGATCATCCTTTCTTGTTCCGTTCGACTTCAATGAATACCCTTTATCCATCGATCATGGATTTGGACGGCTTAGAGATCCCGTCTCGCTTGATGGGCCGACTAGAACGAGAAAGTTTCAGTTGCGCAAGCGTAAATCAAGAAGAGTGCATTATAGGATGACCCTTGTATGTTCTGTTCGCTCTTGGTAGGCCATCGAGTTATACTTGGATTTTATTCCATTTAGAATTTTTCTATAAATATGTATAATACAAAAAGCTAAAAAATAATTTTTGAAAATTAACTCAGAAATTATTGTCGAGTCTCTAATGCCAAGTACAAATCTTTGTACTATTTATTTTTGCATATAGCTAATAGTTTTCCGAACACTACTTTAACGCACTTAAAGAGTTTCGTATTACAAAAATTGCATTTGATACACGCCGGGCTTCTGTAATAACGGAATCGCTCTCTGTTTCGCCGGGTGGTTACAGTGGTCATTTGCACGATAAATGGAGGAAGGCAACCGAAGCGGTTGAGTTTGGTCTGGAAATTTTTCCATTGGCTAGAATAATGCCGATTACCAAAAGAAAAAGAGGAGTATTGATTGCAGCGTGAACAACACAAAACTGTTCACCGACCGAAACGCGGTCGGCAAGTCTATCATTTATCCGATGACGAAAAAAAGTGTAAGACTCGATGTCTATAGCGTGGCGCAAAATCACGACTGTTTCCAGTGTTTCCTATTGCACTGATAAATTAACGATTCGCCGGTTGAACTCTACGACGCTCATTGATTTTCCACTCGCCTCAAGGCGCTATTTGTTGCGCTCGATTGTCCACGCAGAATGCTGAGAAATACTTGCAACGGTCTTACTTTGTCACATACATTTTATCACAGCTAATATCCCGCAACGTTTCTTGTACATGTGATACGTCGCCACGTATATATGTTATATATAATATATATATGTATATTTTTTAAATATTTTTATAATTTGTTAGAATATTTTATTTTTTCTCGTTTTCCTCTTATCCGTCTCTCTTTATATGTATAATATATTAAATGTGCATTTATATGCATGCATGAGCGCGTGTACATATTATAAAATCCGGCGATACGCGTCAATGAAAGCAAATTATCGATTACATACTTGTAAGTCTCACGATATCGACATCCATAATCCGATTTAAATGATGTCGATACGAGCTCATCGTCTCCATTTTCTCCTTTTACTAAAGCCGATGCGTTACAAATCAATCCGTCGTGTATGATCCGCGAAACGGCGATGATACCAGAGTAGGACACTCATCACGGGCAAGTACTTATCTTGTATATACCTACCATCGCGAGGCTAACACCTCGGAATTGTACTTAATAACGTGCAACACGCGATGCAACTACCGAGTGTACGCTGCACGGTCCATTGCACTCGTCGAAAAAACCAAGGACACTCGTCACTTTGCGATAATTGGCGAAATTTGCCGGATGTAAATTCTAACTTTACTATTAATTACCGCCAAAAAATTCAGTTAATGATTATTAAAAGATTATCTGGATTTTTTTTGGAAGCATCGCTTGTAACGTCGCGTACTGTTGAGAATCGAACGGGTTTTAATATGCGATTTTATTTTTACGATGTAACAGTGCTAACATTAAGAAAGATACGAGCGCAGGATATGAATATACGCATGTTGTTAAAAGTGAGTTATTGATGCAAATCGATTCGACAATTTTACAAGTATGCGTTGCCATTCACCGCGCGAGCATCATTCGTGGGATTCGGACCGTACGCGCGATACGAGATTTCTTCCTAATCATCTTTCTATGCGCCAATCGGTTGTGACGGCCGAATGCCCTCGCGCGTCGGTTTGAATTTCGTGCTAGTTTTCTTGCGCCTAGCCGAGCGTGAGGCTCATATCCATTTTCACCTTTTCACCGTTCCACAGATTACTTTCTAAGCACAATAGGCCGCGTGCAAATGAAAGGAATATACGACTGCGATTCCCCGATAGAGACGATGAATCTGCCGCGATATAGAGGTATGTCGAATCTCAAACTCGGCTCCATCAAATCCTATTCACCACCGACATTGAAAAACCGTGCTCGAATCGCTGGCCAGAGAAAGGCTTCCTAATCATCCGTATCCACGAAAATCCAAGCGTGCCCTTTCACTCGCGCCGCGTATTCCTAAATCAAATACGAAGTGTCGATGAAAATTTCATCAGGAGTTACATTTTCTCAACTTATACTTTTAAATATTTTGTACAACCTCTCAACTCACAAAATATTCTCATAAAAAATTAAAAATCTATACAAAGTTGAACAAAGTGATAATTCGAAATAATATTCTGGATTCTTAGTTGCTTGGAACTGCGACCTTACTGACATTTTAACACTATTATAAAGGCGATGTTTATCTCAAATTAGTTTCACACGATTTATACAATGGAAAAATAGATAAAAAGCTCAACCTGTAATGTTTCGTACTTGTTCGCTGCTAATGAATGCGCATTATCGATGCGTTTACAATAGACCGGCTATTAAGTTGTCAAGCGACTCTCCTCTCGCCTCGTGTCGCGAATCTGAAAAAAATTAATAATCCAATCGCGGCCGCCGGCCGCTTTGCCGTTTCTTTCCGTTTCATTCATTTTTTTCATCGCCCGGCGATTTATTAACGCGGTGATTCGTGACGCGAGGGGCTCCGTGTTTCTTACACGCGCCTTTCTCGCGCCGATACTAATTGCATCGGCTGAATTCTACTTGGGTCCCGCGACTTCTTCTTTCTCCGCCCCCTTCGCTCCGCCGATCGTATTTTTCTTGTCTCGGCCGACCGAACGCGCGCGATTTTATACGTTCAATCGACCCGTTTCTCCTAATCGGCTCTAACGGTACACTTTCCTACGTTCGTAAAATTACCGCCGATTCAATTTGCGAAATCAATTATTCATGGTAGATAATACTAACGAAATGTTTACGGGATGCGTGTTCTAAGATTTGCATTGATTTTCAAGAAAATCACTTTCTCGTGCTCAACTTGTGCTCAATGAAAGTTTGGGGGATACATCATATTTAAAAACTTTTTATCCTTAACATCAATATCTTTAATTAGATCTTTTGAACTCCCAAGTTTATCAAGATAAGCTCCGTTAATTTTGAATGACATTTAATAATAAAATCTATGAGAGATTTTATCAACTATACTTATTTTAAGTTTTTTAATAAATCGAAAAGTGAGTAGTTTTTAAATATCCTAAAGAAAAAGAAAAGATTCAACTAATAGAGAAAACAAGACGTAATAATATCTTGTGTTTGGCACCTGTCGAGATATTGATTTCAGATAAGGAAACCTGTGTGGTAGTTTATCAACTTGACGAAAAAAACACCGATAAACATCGTTTGTTTTTTGGTACGTCGCCAGCGATCTTATCGAAAACGTTTGTTTTCAAGCTTTCTTGTTACCAAGTCATTCCGTGTATAATTAGATGCGTTACGAGGCATTGAAACGGAATTTCTTCGTTGCCGTGTTTTTCTTCGCAAACTGGATGCCGAACGTTCCAACATCGCTCTATCACGGAGAGCTAATCAATAAGTAATTCTGCGTAATTTCCTGAACGTCTACGCTCTCATCCCCAACGTCTGGACCAAAGCCTCAAAGCAAGTTTTGTATGTTTTTAATCTGTTTTTAATTAATTTCGCAGAATCGTATTATAAACGGTCTTAAGATTATTATGTATTATAATGTGTCTTTTCCGAGATCAGTTTTATAAGATATAAAATGTAAAAATTTATTTATACATCTTAAACCCTCGTGTTTATATCTGTATCTGTATGAGACTTTCCGGTATAGTTATAGGAAATATATCACATAGAGATGTGTAGGCGTTCAAGTGGAAAAGCAGCCAATTACCCATTGCGAAAAGAAAGAGAGACGCGTGAAATTCCCCGGCGTGACATTTCGCGTTCGCGATCGATAACTTGCCATTTTCTTAATTTCCTACGCGTTGCCATGGTCGTCACAAAGATGGACACGAGTCCCGGAAACGTCGCCTCTAACGAGGGTTAAAGCGAAATCAACGTTATTCTCCGTCATTCACGTAACTCACCTTTATCTGCCCTTTGGCCAGAGAGTGAACAATAACGCGTCGCAAAACGTAGCCGGATGTTACTGCATCGAAGACCGTGCCTCATTGTCTTCCGCGTTCGGCTTCAAGGCTGCCATCGGAGCGTTTCGTCCTGTCTTTCACGCGGATCGGCGCTTTATTCGAGAGGAGGGAAAATCGATGGATGCACGAACGCAAGATGGTCCTTTCTCCGCGGCTTTTACGCGCGCGATCTAACCATGATGGATACCCATAGCGTCCCCATCGATGCCAACGGGCGCGTGATAAATGGCCAATATTTTTTAATTGCCGATCGTAACGCGCGTGAACGTTTTGTTGTGATATCTTTAGAAAATTTATGATCGATGTGTGCCCATCGCGATGCCGGAATCGAGGAAGCGGTAGTCACTCGGCAATCTCGAATACAAGAGGTAACTGTAGATCGCCATTCTTTCGTTAGGATACTGAAATGTGATCAATAATATTCTACCGTGCGCGGGATAAACGGTTCCAAGCAAATATTCACACGATTTCTCGTTTCAGACATCATAATTTAGTACGATTGTAGTGAGGAAACAGGAAACGCATATATGCATGCACATTTCCGTAACTCCGATATCTTCTTTCCGCATAATCATCCATTTAGCATGCAGAACGAGAAATATCCGTGAAATGCATTATTATTAACACGATCGAATTTTCTCCACGCTATGAATATAATATAATGAAAGTTGTTTATTTTTATTTATATTAATCATTTTTTAATTTCTCTTTAATTGAACTCAGCTTGAGTTCCGTTTATAAAGTAATACAAAATTAATAGTAAAAATATATTAAATTAAAAATCTCGAAAAATAAAAGATTGAATAAAAATATCGTGTATATTAGCAAACTAGTGACCGGCATTGTATAAACATTCGCGCGTTAGACTGCCAAGTTGATAATCACAATATAACATGATTGGAAAGTATAAGTAAATAATGCAACTGCCAATCAGCCGACCGCCAATGCAGTTAATTCCGCGGGACGACATTCGCCGTTAAAAGTGGTTATCCACCGCATGCGGATGTTTTTGTAACCGCGTTTTCAAAGCCTTTAAGAATCAATCGCGAGATAAGCGACGGATTTGAGGCAATAAGGAAAAGTGAATACCCACGAAGAGGTGAAACGATAACGAAAACGACTATCGATGCCGCGGATTCTCACGGTGACCGGAAGTTCCTTGCTCCGTTCGAACCGATAGTCATCGTCGAGATCGCGGAACCGTTAAGAGAATGGGGCGTGGAATGTACGTGCCGGTTATACACGTGCAAGATCTCGTGCATGGCGCCCTAATAAGAAAGCTTATTATCCGTGGATATTGCAAAAACATCGCGCAGAAGTATCCGCGTTACTTCGCAAATTGTTGCGGGGAAGAAATCGATTGATAAGAGCCGCGCGCGCTCCTTATGCTTATATTTTGTTCCTCCACGCGGTACCACACGGCAGATTCTACATCCTTTAAATTATTTTTTTTTTTAAATATTAATAGAATACTATATTTTTTCCCCTAAAACATTGCAGCGACTCTCTTTGAGTCGTTTAGAGCTTCTCTGGGAGAGAGTTCTCGTGCTTGTATCGCACGAAATTCAATTAACTCTCCGCGACCTTTGTGCGGTCGCGGGCTGTAATGTTCGTCGACTGATTTTCCGCGGATTCGATATGGCGTGCCGCGCTCGGCAATACCGTGCGTTTCCTGGATATCACCTGAGAACCGAATCGCACGAATCAGAGTAGATGAACGCAAGACTATATACGTCTCATCTTTTTTTAATCTCTTTTTTCATCTTTTTTTATTCATGCGGAATACCGCGCGGAGTACCGAAACGCGGAACCGTCCGAGAAAACCGTAAAAGCCGGTCGAATAGCCGGTTAAACGTAACACCGTAGAATTAAAGTTCGTCTCGAGGCATCCGAAGGTGATGGATTAAAGCTGGGAATGGGTTATCTCCGCGTGTGGCCACGACCAATAACGTAATGGCGCTTCATCTCGTCATGCTAAATCGGCGAAGGCGATAATGTTGCCATGACGCGTAGATTTATCTGTCATTGTCGAACCGCTGCAGTTTACATATATCTAGCATCATGCAAACCGATAATTCATGATTTTTACTTAAAAAATCGAAATTCTACGTTCAAAAGTAAATTGTTAACAAAATGTTGAAAATTTTTATTTCAATCTATTAGCACTATGTTTTCAACACTATTGTTCCATCATAAACATTTTGACATCTTGAACTATAGAAAAGAAATGTTAATATCCAGAATAATATCCATTTATTTGAAATATATATATCTATGTTATGGGGAAAGAGATATTCTCGGAGATATTATATGTTACAAATAAACAATTTTATTTTACACAAAATTTCGCATTATAGTGAAACGGGCAACGATATTGGATAGAAAAACTGAAAAAATAAATCCTTTGAAGTAAATGACGTGCTAACAGTTACTAGACATGTTGGGAGGGGGGGAGTGAAAGGCCAGTGGAAATATTGAACACATAATTATTGTTAAGTAGCTGCTGATAATGCGATTGAGTGTGATAGCAGTATGAGCAAAATTGAGAAAAATTTGCCGCTAAATGTCAGGACCAGTTGTCCTTCCTTTTCCTTTAGTAAAGGCTCAAGGATTTGCAGTCATTACTTTATTTACAGGTTTTTCATTGATCAACATAAATTGCGTCTTCCGCCGTCTTACGTCTATCACGTATACTTTCTCGTTTATTCAGAGCAGATATCTGAAAATAAATCAAAATTCCAGCTAGATGCATGGTATATCGGTCTTGCAAGACGTTCGTCACGATTGGATCGCGTCTTGATAGAAGATTAATGAGTATTTCTTAACACCACAAGATCGGTCACTATTTTTCCGGAACAAATGATTAGAACATAAATCACTTGACAAGATTACGCGAATGAGCCATGCGACATATCCATGTCTTCTTCTAAGCGATCAAAAATCGAACAATCTGATTGATGATTTATTATTGTGCATTATTAATATCAGCTCTCGTTGAGGCCGAGTAATATATAAAACGCGTTCCACATATCTACTTTACCACAAAAAGAACTAAAATTGTGTTTTCTATTGTCTTTTGTAAGAGATATTTTATACAAATAGTTTTATAAACATTTGCTGCTCAACTCTTAAACAGTTAAACAAATTGATAATTATTGTTATAGTAGTGGCAATCATTATTTCAGTGATAATTGATTTTTATTATTGCATTCTCGTGCAGGTTTATTTGCATATTATCAATCTTATTAAAAAATCTTTGTCATTGAGTCTGAGCCAACTTCTCGTCGACCTCCACTGTGACACGCGTAGAATGCTTTGCTATTGCGGAGATTCATGCGGAACCTCCGCAGCGTTCCGGTTATCTGCTTATAGACATAGACGATACGACACCGAAGAACGAAGAACGTTCTCTCGCGATCCGATCGCACGGAGAGCGTGTCGGCGCCATCGACTGTTTGGCATCGGCGTCGGCGTCGTCATCGATCGGCTATTAATCGTCCGTTACAAAATTGGATGATTCTTCTTCCGTCGATCGACATTGACGCAAGATCGTTCCTCACTCCGCGACGCAATTTACGGGCGGATTCGATTGCCTAATGCTCATTCGCTCCACTGAAGCATCACGAAGGCCGCCTTCGGACCGATTCTTCCCGCGGTGGTCTCTTGGAACAACGACGCTTATAGATCGTCACTGTCCGAGGATTCGACGTCCTTGGTCTGCATTTTTTATTCACTCGGTTTATTTATTTTATTCGCCTAGCAGTGGGAAAGTCTTGGTAACTCGCTCGAAAATCCGTTAAATCCGTTAATGTACAATGATCGTTACGCTTTATAAACAATATTATGTATTAACATAGTCAAATGTACATAGGTAATTACGTTTCATTATATTTTAATACCCTACTATTTCCAGGATAGATTCGCTGCGTGAGTTATGTTTATTTGCGCGTGTTAATTAGGTATGTATATATAGCTAAATTAATTACTTCTTATTTGTAATTTCTATGAAATATTTTTGGCCCACTCGGAAGACTTATTCTTTCAGAACAGCGCGAATTCCCTTCTCCGTGGTCTGTTTCTTTACCAGGGCTAACAATATTTCGACGTGTCTCATTCTTAAAACATTGCTTTTTTTTACGCCCGGCTTTTCGGCAAGTTAAGGGAGACCGGGTGCAACATAATCATAAAAATAAAATATCACGGATGCCTAGCGCCCGTCTAATGTTAGCCCGCTGTATTTTAGTTTCCTGGCCTCTTGCATTCCTTTTGCTGGCCGCGATGCGTTCATCCCCGTTCGTGCCTGCATCGTGGTGCATCGCTTCGCGCGTTCACTTCAAAACGGAAACCGGGTGCGTAGCCGCGTTTCATTTGCCGTTCCGCAAGAGAAGCGAGCGGGGAACTTAATCGAAAAAAAATGTTTCTGGGCGAACTACAATTATACATATATAGTGGTTTTATTACTTTCGTAGAAAAAGGGCAATTACTGAGGTTTCGTTGATTTATTTAATTAGTAATCTATTAATTCAGTTTCTTGCACATTTGAAAATGTATTACTTTGTACTAACTATTGTCCATGGAGTTTTGGAGTTTTAGGATAAAACTGAAACTTATTTTGTAATGCTATACTTAATGGACTTAAAATTCCGCCAACGTTTTATTGTTTTTATCGTTATTTCAATTGTTCTATATATTGCAAACGTAATCATGCATCGAATAAATATTTACTTGTGAAATATATGTTTTCGCGATGTGTTTTTGAAATCTGTCCACTTTCGTCGTAAACTTTCTCAAGAGCCCGCGCTAGTGGACGAACTTCTGTAATTGGCTTCTCGCCAATGTGCTTTCAGACGCGTTTAATCCGATAATGAAAATGGATTATAATTGAAGAACCACTTGAAATCTACCATGTTTTAATTCGTTTATTTATCAGGTATTAGTAATACTTAAGAAAAATTAACCTAAATTATATTTCTTTAAAGATTAACATTTAAATTAATATCAACATCTTGACACACACGAACACAGATCTACGATTATTCTAATTGCAATATCTAAAAAGTTGCAGACAGAGTTTAATGCGTCTAAGTGCCTTTCAACTGACGGAAACGATCAGGTGCTTGTTAGTCTTAGGTAAATCGGCTGATAATTCGCTAGACAGAAGGAGCGAGTTCTCTGACGATACGTTTACGAAAACTTCCGCTCTCAGAGGCACAGGAAACGCTGTTTCAAGGGGGAGTCTATGTCCGTGTATATGTTACATTAAGATCTACGGCTCTGGATTCAACGAGACTCGGTCTCGGTATTCTTTATCGTCCGGCGGAAATAAGGTTGGCCACGCAAATGCTCGGTGCGCACAGGGAACGCGCAATCTGATGTTCCAGACAAAATACCGGCTCGAATTCGTACGATTATCGTCCGCTCCGGTTGTGATTGCGAGTGAATGTCTCTTCGTCGTTTTGGGAACAGTTCGTGAAACGTTTTTTTATAAATAATATTAAAAGAGAGACTGCTAGACTTATGAATTAAAAATGATCACTGAAGATCTCAACGGTATAATTAACGGATTCCTTAGAAATAAATAGGTCGTGTCCATTCCACGAAAGAAATATGTTGAATCGATGAATCTGCCCGGAACTGTGGCTTTCGCTTCACAAGATCCGCCGTATGCTCGCCGACAAAACCGTCGGTCGGAATACATCGTCAGCTCTTTCTCACCCCCGGCAACACTTGTCCCAGATACCGGACAAAAGATTCTGCATAGATTCTCTAAAGCGCGCTTATATGCCGTAAAAAATATATTTGAATGATTATTTGGAATAAAATATTATTTCAGAGTGATTGGCTTGAAGATTACGTTTGATCAAAAATATTTAAACTAAATATCTTGTTACTTAAAATGTCATTAAAGTGTAATCTATTGAAAACTTTAATATATAGATCCGTTCTTACATTTTTAATATAATTTCTAGTCACTTGCAAGGATAAAATTATCAATGTTGAAACTATTATCTACCTTTTTTATCCACAATTAAACAACATGGATATTTTTGGAACACTGTGTGTACTGTAAATACTCCAGTGTTCTCCTAACATTGTACAGGCCGGCAACATAAAGCCGATGCTAAACTTATTCTAAGAAGCATATAGAAACGATAATAGGCGTAGCGCAGTTAGTGCACGTGTGCCGCGAACGAAACGGGTTTCGCGTGTTATCACACGATGCATCGGCTGCGTTAATGAGGGAATTTTTGAACGAGGTTTTTACATTTTTGACATTTAAAAATAACTTTCATGAGTGCGGATAACGCGATACTTCCACGTTTCCCGTAATCTTACAAATTTTATTTTCCAGATGGTGATTAAATTTGGGGAATATAATGATCCATCTTTTCTGTAAAATTGATACAGATAAATTAAAAACTGCGCGAGTCTTGTATTTTCAACTATTAAAGAATAAGATTAATATTTTATATATTAAGACAATTAAGATATATAATAATAAAAATTAAAATAATTCTACATTGCAAAATTATTTAATATATAGATATATTTATCACTTTGCTAAAATGTGGTAGTAAACGAATACTTTTATGATTTTATAATTTGCAAACTTGTTACAAACGCTAAATATGACATTTGTGATATTCTTGCATCGAATTTGACATTATTCGTGTTTCATTATCGCGGTGCAAAGATCTTGTCTATAAGGAGCGCAAATTTGTGCGTGCAACGCATCGGGATTTGAATAATTTCGCACACCTCGAGCCGCACGCGCGTAAAATTTGTCCCATTACATCCGACGCGCGGGTATCGGAGCGTGATGAAATTTGCAGACGGGGTGAATCGTCGGTTCGTCGCCGGCACTCAATTCTCGGTAATTCCGATGCTTCTATCATCCGTCGTAAAGGGACCACGGCGATTTAATCGGTTAATTACGCAAACAGCGTTCAGGACCGAAAGAAACATCCCCTAAGGGCGCGGGCGCCCCGTCGTGACGCGTGGATCGGCTAACTCTCTCGAACTCTCTCCCCGAGGGTCGCAGCCGGCGAAACCCTCGAAAAACAGACTGACGGAAGCCCCGTCCTCGTCTCGTGTTTCATCGTTCGCAGTTTATCCCCTTCGCGTAAATCAGCTTTCCGGAAGTTTTTGCCTGGAAAGTTTATTAAACGTGAGCGCAGTCACGGAGATGCAATTGCATGTGAGAACGATAAAATAACCAAGTCTCACGTCGCGTGTCTCTTCCTAGTTGAGAAAACGAGAATTCTCGACTAAGGCTAAAGGCGCGGGATGCGGGCGTAGAGATACGTGACGTCATTTTTTTTACTCGCCGCCCACGCGCTATAAAGTTGCAATATGTAATTATATCTGCCCGTTGGATAACATCTCGCGGAAATACAATATTTTCTATGAGACGGAGATAGATGCAGACAACGAATAACAATGGCAATTATTATTTGTCCACATTTTTTCACTTTTTTGGTGAACATATATAATTATTAACATATAGTTAATTTATTACTTACTTGATGATGATAAGATATATATATAAGTATCTGTTAAGGCCTAAGAGTATTTCCCATAATTTCCCAAAATTTTTTAACGTCTTATATTTGTGCGTAGTAGGTTTAATCTTTCGGTTATTGTTGATACTTTCAATTGATATGGGCAATATGGCAATTTTTCGGAAAATTTTATTGAATTAAAAGATTAATGAAATGATACGGTTACATTATATCTGAATCTATTCATGTTTAGGAGGTCCACACGCAATGATAGAATAAATCGATGTGCGCTACTAAGCGTGGGGGGTATTATTCTTACGGTGTGTCATTGCTCCGTTCTGTACCTACGTATTAAATTTTCAATTGCGTACAACGCGACATGCCATCGGCGTTTATCTATATACCATTATAACATTGTGTACGTCGCGACGATCCTCAAGTCATACTTGCTTCAAGAAACGCCTCGAGAAAGCACGCGCCAAGCCTACGAAACGCAATCTGTTTGCTGACTTTATGTTTTGTTGACCATGAATCGTGGAATCATACGGCAAAGGCGGCATTCGTTACATTTCCGTCCGACGCCCTATTTGAACACTGGTAATTGCGATAAATACAGCCTTCCGATAGTACGAGCTATACTCAATAAAATCCGTCAAAGGTTTCCGCATTAATCTTTTATTGTCATTGCGTTGCTCGCACGACACGAACTAAATATTTAAAAATTTGATAACACACATGGCTGGATTGTGAAAAAATATATCACTTTGACCATTGAACTCTCACGATTATTCGCGAGAAGTGAGAACTCTCACGATTACTGAGTAAAACTAAAATGTAATTGGAAAAACATAATTGGTATATAAAATTTGAAACTTTAGTGTAAATTAAAAAATTGAACACTAAAATCGAATACTAAAATCTTCGGATATTTTTGAAATGCGAGCACATCCCGCCTCGCTTTTCGTATCTCTTCGCTCTTCTCTGTTTACCTCTCTTCTCTTTCGGTTCACCCCATCGAATCTGGGTGCATAAACACTCGTATTATTCACCTCCAAAATGGAAAAAGAGATCTCAATCTCTTGCGTGCAATCAAAGCAAAGGATTACTGTCAAATAGCGGTTCCCAAAACGTTTCCATCTCTCGCCTGTTTGATGTTTCCAGACTTCGCGCCCTTCTGGGTCTTCCGGTCCCCGCTCATTACCCTCCGCGTGTCCACACGTGCAGCATGCATGTGCAGCGAACGATGCCTACGCGCCGGCGAATCCTCTCCTCATCCTCCCCCTCTCTCTCTCTCTCTCTCTCTCTCTGTCTCTCTCTCTTGTTCCTCTCCTCTCCCTGGTTCGCCGAGCGTATTGATTGAGGTGAATGCACGATGCTCGGCGTCGGCGTCGGCGTCGTCGTCTCTCCTGGTCCGCGGACAGGGGTGGAAGTGCATACGGCACTGCTGGGGTACTCGCGGTGGAAGTGGTGAGTCGCGAGAGCTCCCGTTGGGAAGGGAGAGGAGAGAAAGAGAGAAGGAGTGACAGGAAGAAGGAGAGGGAGAGAGACGGGTACGAAGCACCGGTGGAGGAGGCGTTATATACCGGCTGGATCCTCGTTCGACCGTCAGTTTCTCGTCCGAACTCGCGGAATCGACACCGCGAGCAGCACAAACACTCGCAGCTGTCAAAAGATCGCGATCACCTGAGCCGGGAAAGAAGTTTGCGCGAAGACGAATAAGAGATCCGTCCGTTCGGACTCGTGCTCTGCGCTCGCGTTTTCCTCCGCACCCTGGAAGAGGGATAACCCTTAATAGGGAGGGCTGGCCGCGCTACGGGGTCGTTCAGAGGCACCTTCTTCGTGGAACTGTCCTAGGTCGGGTTAGGTCCTGGGGGATTGCCATGGCCACCTACGCGGCGTACAGACACGTCGAGCTCGACAATGTCGGATACGGGAAGAAAAGGTAACAATATGTGAAACAGGCGAGAGAAAGACAGAACGGGAGCGTACCGCACTGCGGACTTCCCATGGGCGACATTTCCGGTTGAACTGCGCGTTGAATTGCTGTTTCATTTTTTGCCCTTTTTTTAAATAAGTACTTGCTTTGCCGCGGCTCATTTTCCATAAATTTCAAGTTTTATCGAGTATTCGGGAACGTGAGGAATGCCGAGGGAACCAATCAATAGCTTGTCTTGCGTTTGACTTAGGGTAGGTGCACTCAACACATGACCGGTCGCTAGACAGACGGAGTCTACTTATTTCTGCATATGTGTTGTGTGAAGTAATAGTTTTCATTTTTTATGCGTGGCTATTATTTTCTATTATTATATAGTTATACAGGCAAAATGTGACACTATAAACTTGATATTTTCGCAATTTATTAATAATTGTAACATTAATTATTTATTTATAAAATTTAATTGAGATCGTAACAATTATGCCATCTAGACAATTATAATAACGAAGGGTTGAAAGTTCTTCAAGGTACGCGTAATGAAAGGGCAATAAAGATTTCTCAACGCGTTTCCTCCCCCTTTCTTCTCTCGCTTGCATAAGATTTAGAGCCTTAGTTGAGCTTTGTTAATTACGAGAAGCGTAGAATGGACGTTGTGCATGGTGGGCAAAATGCAGGTGTTGTTCCCAAGCGCAAGGTGAGGGGCAGTTAAACCGATTATTTATAAGCTCGTGGAAACGCGAAGCTAGCGGAACGTGCGGTTGTTCCGTCCGCCAATCGTGACAGGCCTGATCGATTTACATTCAGCCAGTAGTCGTCGCCAGCGATGCGAGCGAGATGCTGCGCCCCGCTGACGAGATTAGTTGACATTGCAAGTAGTAAGACGTGGCTACAGGATGGCTCGCGAATTAAGTTATTACTTAAAGTCGAATCGATCGTGAAGGCTCACCTAGGTAGTCTTTTCCTCCGCCGATCGTCATTTGTGGAGCATACTGTATCCCGTAAACAAGTTTAATTATCGTACTAGTTACACAGTTACAGAAACACATATGTCTCAATCGTCTCGTTTACAAGCAGATTCAAACGTTAATTAATGATCAACTTTACCTTGGTATTACTAACGTGATAAGCGTTATCAGGATACCTCTCTCGTGAAACGTCATTTCCTTCGAAGGATGCTGATAACGAAACGAATACAAGGCAACATGCGGTTGCAGATAGTAATGGGGAAAAACGAGATACTGCTTCCAGATTTCTTTTTCTACGAATTTCTATTGACAAAAGAATATGCAAGAGATATCTCTTTAAGTGTTCTACGTTTATTTACGTCATATAGGTTTAATGACATTTTAAATCTGTGTTCTCATCATTTTCTCAATGTATGTGCGTAACCGTGTGACCCAGAAACATAATGTGGAAAAGTCTGAATTTTCTAAGAATTTTAATGTTGTTTTAACTTACTATCTCTTCGTGATTAAAGCGACAAAATTATGTCTGCACTACCATTAGTTGAAAGATATATCGAGAGGAGGTAATAAAAAGGGATCAGTAGCGGCTAGATTTAGAAAGCGTGACTGCTCCGTGCCTTATCAAGCGTGTTGTGTATACGCACCGCGAGAAGGATGGCAAATCTCTGCCTTATTTCTCAGCTTTTTTTAATAACTACCTGCGCGAAAATTAATCGACCGCGATGAATTTCGAGCGCGTCTCCTTGCCGCGAACTGAGTATTTCGCTGTAATTTGAGAATATAGATACTAATAACGAAAAATATAACAACCTAAAATTTTTATCAAAATATCGCAAAATATCAAGCTGCAATAACGCTTTGTAATTAGAACGTCACAATTAATAAATAAAATGTCTGGTTTACAGTGTTTTTCTTATTTCCACGATCGAGGAGAAGTTCGTGGCTGAAACTAATATCTCAGCTTATGATAAATTACATGTTTCTCGATACGCGGACGGGTTAATCCACCGACGTGGCGCATAATTGACTACAGATTCCCCGGTACTAATTGACGAGAGCAGCTCCTCGTGGGTGTCCATTGACCCTACGGCTGCAACGCACGTAAGTTAGTTCGAAGGAGAATCCTCGCGAACGTAAGTAAGAGAACGCGCCGGCCGAAAGATTTATGCAATTGAGCTTCGTTAAAATCCTGGTCAACGCCCTCGCGTAATTGACGTGTTATCCTGCGCATGAGCGATGATAATTACGTGGATGTCACCGCTCCGCGCTTAATTATCGTCCGTCATGATTTTTCGTGTTCTCGCTCGGTGCGGCGGAACGAGCCGTGCGCGATCTCCTTGAAAAATACGAAGATTTCCGTCCCCGTTCGCGTTAGTTATTAATCCCGCAAAGTCTCTCGGCGGTATTTGCTGCTTTGTACTTGTTCCGCGACGAAAAACCACGAATATGTCGCCCGGAATTCACGACTCGCGAGTCAGGTTAATAGTGACTTCGTGCCGGGTGTTGAATTAATTGCGGCTCTCTGATCGGCGTGCAAGATTAGACGACGAGACTTTATACCGGGTTAATGGCTTGGTGTATTCTGAATGGGAATTCCGTGGTATCGCGCTGCCATTCAAACGTACGTTTTGTCTGTTCGTGCAAAACACGTATTTGTAGATTACGATAAACGTATAGATGTAGTTAGATCGCTAGCTAATTAATGACAGTCAAAAATTAAGTTTTTGGTCATGAAAAAATAAATAATAAAAACTTATTTGCGTCTATATATATATATGGCTTCAAAGAAATTTAAACTCGTAAGAATCTGCATTTTAATTTAAAAATATTGAATACCAAAACATCATACAAACGAAAATCGATGTAATGTCTTAAAAAGAAGGTATTGCTGAGGGTTCGGAGGAAACTGCGCCATAAAATAACGGTAACCTCGAATTCAATTTTACTAAAGGCTTTAATGCGCGCGGGTCTGCAGAGGTCAAAGCGCGAACGAGTAATGAGATCTCAAAGTGCGCGGTCTGAATACCGATTTCTCTCAATAACAGCGAATTACGTTCTTGCGCGTGCACCTGCGTTCGATTCAAGCTCAAGTGATACTTATTACGAACATGCAATATCATCTCGATCGCGATCGATGCCTATCGGCCGGTCAGAAGGGATGAGCATGGTGCGTGTTTTGTGCCATCGAGATGCTCCCGTTACAATGCTTTCTCTATGGAAGCTCAATACAGTGGCGGCTTTGTTCCTCGAGTGATAAACAAAGTGATCCCTGACACGATCATGGAGTTTCTTTGTAACCTGTGCGACGCATACGTGGAATACTTGAAAAATTGCTAATCGAGGTCTGTTCCGTCACGTAGTGTTAAGTAGCACGCATCTCACAATCCCGAAGTAGAAGAAAATTTTCCGCCGACCCCTGGGTCTTCAAGTGGCTCCGTTTTGCATTTAAATTCTTGGCTTCGGATTTCCATGGCGCGGCAAAAGAATTTCATCCTATTTCAGAATGCAAAGTGAGATGACGGCGCAACTTTGACCTATATAAAGTCGTTAGCGAGTCGAGACAAAAGCCAGGAATAAAACCGTCGGTGCTATTTCAAGATTAAATAAACCACTACTTTAACTCATAAGGATTTAGCGTAATTGTGTAATAATTAAAAACTGGGATAGCTCGTGTTCTCATTCTGGGAAAAGGATTACTTCGTTACTTTACCTAGTAACGGAGAGAAGTGTGCGGTCGCGTGTGATCGTTGCGTGTGTGGTTGGAAAAAGCCTTGCGACGTCGACAAAGCATTAGTGCAATTAATCCGGCAATTCACATCGTTTAGGGCGACCCAGGAACCAAACGGGGAACCAATGTCAATTTCATTGGAGTGGATGCCTTAAACGGGGCGGGGTCTAATTCATGTAATTATCAATCAGCTATTAGGCTGCTTAACGAACCCTTCTCTAACGAGGGTAATGAGCCGCGACGCTGATTGTTGTGTGGGTTGAACCGCGCACTTTTTGATCGCATCCTCCACCTATCTTCTATCTTACGTCTACCTTTATTCCGTAGTTATACTAGGATTACTAGTATAATTAATTCAATCGACCGGTAAATGATTTATAATACTTCGAAGTATACAAATTATAGCACTGAAAGAAATTGATAAGAATTGCGATTTTTTCTATTATTACTAGATTATTTAGAATCGCTACATTATTTATCGTTTGAAAGCTTAGAGAACCCGGAATTCTCAGCAAGTTTTATCGGAGGATTCGAAAAGTTTATCGAAATTGAGTCTCTGGAGGTTTCTTATTTTGCTTGGAATTTTGAACGAAAATAAATATCTGGAAAATCAAGGTGTTCTCAGGAAATCTTTCTAAGATTCGAACATTTTGTTGTTGCTTTTAGATAAATTAAAATACATAAATAAATTTAAGCATTTACCACACAATCTCGAGTTCAGTGTAAGAAAGATTATCATAATCGCACTCGTTAATTCGGAAAATCTCTGATCGAAACGTAATCGCGTGCGCGATCGCATTAGCAGTTTCGAGCAACGTTCGCGAGCGTTCGCCGTAGCGAAAAGCGACAAACGACTTCTCGAATGACAACACTTAAAGTTCACCTCTGCGATCGCGACGACTCTCGCACGCGATCCTCTCTTCAATTTCCTCCGCCTGTAAAACGAACCGTTTCTCATATGCATTTCGAATATATGCATGTATAATGGAAGAAGTATCGCATTACGACGACGTCTGGCCAACCCTTTATCGACGCGACGCTCTTTATCGAAGGATAGGGTTACTCCCCCGCGTCGCGGAAGGATGACATTTGCCACCTTTGCGGACATGAGCTCGTCGGGGCTTCGCGAAAAAGTGAAAGGGACTTTATGAGACGCTAGAAGCCCCGATGATGAAGCTCGTCTCCTCTTTAACTCTTTTTAACAATTTTTCTTGAAATTACGTTAATATGTTAAATATGAATGTTCGTATAATAATATAAATTAAATTTAAAGATTACTAAAATATCAGTACCTTTTTTAAATTATTTTGAAAAGATGCTTTAGAATATCGTAAGGTTGTCTAGATTTAATTATTTAACAACTTGAGGTATATTTTTAATTTATATATGCTATTGCTATTACATATCCAAGTCTGCAACGAATTTTATTTCAGTTTTTATTTTTACATTATGACTGTTCTTACGTTATATATGCAGTATTTTATCGACGATATACCAGTTTCTCTGCCTTGTTGCAAAAATATTATCTTATCATCGTGAGGCGATTATCGTCGATCACGTCAATTACGGCGAGTACGTAAAATGTTACAATCGGCGCGAAAAGTATTGGTGCGCTGTTTTAGATTGTAAACATCCATTCGATATATATCCATATCCTTGTGTTGAATACTTGTGAAAACTTTCTAGCGGTTCAGTCAAAGGCGGAACTCGGAGATAAACATTAATGTAAATTGCGCCGTGTCGTGATAAACGTAACGTGATCATTCGCGTCGATTAAAGTCTCGGGGAACCGATGCAAGCTGTTAGAGCCGATAGAGAGGGAGAAAGAGGGAAGAGAAGACGAGACATCGCGAACTCTAATCCCGTTTGTAACATGGTAAGTGATTTGATCATAGCTACTTGTCACGAACGACAAAGTGCCTCAAATGTCTCGACTTGCTATCGCCGGCTGACACCGCCTGATTGTCCTATTAAGTATCTAGTTTATTATTAGTGTAGTGATGGCAACACTCTCTTCTTTTACAATTTCTTATCTACATTTAATACATATGTAGAACAGATTATATGAAAATTAATATATTTCGACGTTTACAAAAATTGCAAAGCATTGATTTACTTGGATAATACAAATTGCTCCGTTTGACAAACCTGTGTTTTAAGCGTAAGCGTTCTTTTTGAATGTGTTGAAAGATTAGGTGTTCATTCACTATCCACAACTACGCTTTTGTTTTACTCGGCGTCTTTATTCAGAGCATTGACTTCGCTTATGCATACATTACAGTCCATTCTCGTGATAGATCGACCGCGATAGGGTATGCCGTGAATACGTCAGGGTACTCGGATTGCCATCTTCGTGGACGATCACACCTGATATTACGTGGCGTATACACACAACTGTATATACACAAGCGGGTATATGCTACGCCTATCATATCACGTTTCTTAAGTTATGCTATCACGATTTCTAGATAAGACATTTTCAATTATACGATTTTCACGCGAGCCTCGTTATTTAGATTCACATGAAGATTTAAATGTTTATGCAGGATACTCTGTAGAACCTTTGACATTGTTATCCTATATGGATACTTTCGCATACTTACGAAACGCATATAAAATCGACTATAAATGTCAAGCGGAGAATGTATATAGGAATCCTTATGAAAAATAAATCGAGAGGAGATTCTCAATAATGGATACAGATTTAGATCCTGAGAGATGCTCCAATAATTTCTAATTCTATACATATATATTCGCATCTATATTCGCATTCTGTGGCGTCTTCTATTAGGGTAATGGAAGACGATTTAAAGACAAACGATGTCGAATTTCGATAGCTAGTTCGGCAAATAATAGTTTATAACTATTATCTGCTCGTTAAATTCCGAGTATCGGGAGAGTACCAAGATAGTACCGTGATGAGTCTCTCGGGAGACGTATATATAGGGGAGAATGGATCGGCGATTTCTCCAGAATCGAGAATTAAGACGATCGTTTATTACGCTCGATAGGCAGAGGCGTAATTGGCCAATTAGTTAATTTCTCATCAAGTCGATCCGCTTGCTCGATCGACGAGCATCCACGATTCATTACGTAAAGTCTTCAAGTCCGGTGGAGCCAGACGGCGAGTTCTTCCTTATTTAGTCCGTCGATCGCCTAAACGTCATTATCGTAACCAGTCGAATCTATTTACGTGTCTCTCGAGCGTAATCGTAGCGATTGGCCACGTAATCTCTCACAGCTCGATCAGCTATATTGTATACTTGCATCGCGAAGGCAGATCGTTGGCCTAATCGGGCGCGATTAGGCCGAGGAAGCAATCGAGCTTTCAATTAGATTTGCGTCATTCGTAATTGCCATTTGTCAAGTGGCGCAATATATCGATTGGATTCTAACACTACTAATATTTAAATCTCAATTGCTATTTAGTTGTTAAACTGTCAAAAATAGTGAAAACGTGAAAGAGTATTGAGAATTGACCATTAACAAAAACGGGAATATCTCATGAATGTTTCTTGTCAAAATTTGAAACAAAATTTCCGTAATAAAAGGGTCGCGATATAAGCTTACAATTAACTTTATCTGCGATTAAGAAGTTCGAGTAACTATACTTTAATAAAATTTTGAAAATTTCGGAAGAAATATGAATATTATTCTGTACTGGGAGATATTCATTTGTATCGAAATATTGTTTAGCGAGACATTTTACATCTTGGTGTGATATGTCCATTATCAATTATTCGCGTCACTTATTATTGATAGGCTGCTAAATGCGACTCGACAAAAATATCATCGTATATTCACATTGCTCAACAAGTATTGCAGGTGGAAAAGTATCCCGCGGGAGAATTATCGACGATCGATCTAACGATCGCTTTTAATCTACTAACCGATGGTTAGTACCCTTTTATGCCTCGTAGATCGTGATCCACGTGGATTCTATCAACCGCAGGAATTTATTCGCTTCCGATAAAAGTGATGCGCGGCTGTCGGTCGCGATTGCGATCGGCGGTAATTGGGATTAATGAACTGCCCTAAGCGCGAATGTTCGCAATAAATATATATATATATATATATATATATATATATATATGTGTGTGTGTGTTGATTTAAGACTAGCCGTGGCGTTTTTATCGGGACGATAAATTGCCGCGGCTATCAAGTTTGGCAGCTTTGCGAACAAGCGCCGAGCAGCGCGCGGCGTACGGCGAATTAGTCATGAATTTCGACTTGGCCGCGTTCCAATATTTCAATGCAGTTTTCTGCATTTTTATGACGATATGAAAGTCGACTTAACTACTCTTACATTGACGTCAGAAGTGACGAGATTTTCCCGGCAAACTTATGGTCTGATAAGAATTTGAGTATGGAAATACGTTTAAAACTTAATTATCTGGAAACTAAAAAATACGTATAAAAGAAAGTATAAACATTCTATTGAGGAAGTAAAAGTTATATTGATATTTTATATACAACTTTTTCAGTAACAAATTATATTAAATTATAAATCTCCCTTCTTCCTCTCTCTTTCATTGCTTTATCTAGCACAGATACGTATCTAAATATAGTTATTTTTAGTAGTTTTTCTTATCATATCGCGAGATGCAAGTGGCATCATTACATAAAATATGGTCATTGTGCCGCGAAACATCTGATTATCTCGACGCGATCAGTCGATTAGCGCGACTGGGGAAGGAGATGAATCACTCCAGACAACTCTCCAATTTGCATTTCTCGATCTCTCACGGAACTCGAGGAAGAACGGAGTGATCAAGGTGCATTGATACCGGCGCGACGGTATCCGCCATTTCACACGTGCCCGTTTACAGGTGACAGCTGTAATTATCGTATTTACTCGCATTGTTCTGCAACGCGTCGAGCACGACGACGGTTTATGTAACGGTGATTCGCGTAATTTCGCGGGCCGACAATCAAAAGACCGCATAATACAATCGCCATCTTCCAGACTAGCGGATCGTTTCTTCCTTCCGTCGACGAAGGAATTACGAATTAACCAAACCAAACTTTATTCTGAAGCCTTAAATTAAATTGACATTGCAATTAAAAGTAAGTCGAAAAAAAGATCCAATTTTTACATTATTGATATAAAATTCTGAATTTCAAATATAGGTATATTTCATTATACAATATATTTAATTAGTATTCACATAGAACAACATCTCAGCGTCTCTTTGTATTTCATTTTTTCTTCTTAATTTTACATGCTTATAAACGATGTGATAATGCTGGAGGATGTAATATTTGATTAACAATCGTGGGACAAAAACGCGTACAATGCTTCAGCACAAATTTTACTCGCATCACGCGTTTTTACGACGATGAATGACAGGAATAATAATATGAACGCACGATACACGATAAGGACGGGCAGCATGGCGGCGGGATTAATATTCACTCCGAATGCAAATCTCTTAAACGAATCTCATGGATATTCATTATTCGGGTTTACTTCGCCGTGTCTATGCACCACTTCTCGTTTCGTGGCGCGATTGAAACCCGATGCGTCAGCTTCTCTCCTATTCCACAACCCACGCGGACATGCGTTATAATGCATGTGCGTATTAACAACGCAATATGTGCGTATTAATAACATATTAACGGCTGAATGGAATTCTATACTTTTTCTAAAATATTGCATCGAATATATATTTGTGCATCTCTCCTCCCTTTCGATTATACAATTCAGAAAATAAGAAAAGAATGATTATTATTTTAGTTTTTTTTTAAAAGATGCACGATTTTGGTCTTCAAAATGTTCTATCACGTCACCCTTTTAAAAAATTGGAGATAAAGTTATAAAAAAAAAACTGATAAGCCATAAGTAGAATCATATAGGAAAATATGCCTGTTTTCTAACTTTTATCTCAAATTTCTTAAACCTCTGTACAGGATAAAGCATTCCAGGACTGTCTTTAGCATAAGAAAGAAAACAACGGAAAGTGACTGTCCTCTCTCTTAGGTTTGAGAAGAAGTTACTTTGTGTTAAATCGCGACGCATATGAAAATCAGACGCGACGCAGCATTGCGTCGATAAGTTGATCGTGAAACGCGCAAAAAAAGACAGAGAAAAGCACTACCGTGTCACGGACGCGACTGTCGTTTGAATATTCAGTGAACTCCCACGGGGCGAATAATCGTGCCATCGTTCGCAGGTACCGCCCGCCAATTATCTCATCGGTTGCATTGTGTTGCGAGAGAGGAAATGTAAGGAGCCGTCCCGAGCTCTCCGTGCATCGTGCGCGACTTGTCCGAGTTCTTGCTCGTATCTGTGTAAATCGAAGATTCAAGGGGGACCAGAGTCGGTTAAATGTTTCCCTTCATGCGTATAGTTTTTAGTTGAAATTCAGTTTAGAGTGAATGGTGAATGAACGGTCTACCTCTTGAAATTATTATATATATATATAATATTATTATATATATAAATCTAAATCTACTTAGAATCAAATAAAGTCTCAAAGCGTTTCGTTATTCACTTGTATATTTGCTTACTCGAACGAATAGAAGAATAAATATCACTTAAAAATCGCGGCGATCACAAAACGTTTGAATAAGATGTATTTTATTCAAGCTGTGCTTCTCCATGATCTCTTTTATGTCTTTCAAAAGCAAAGCCTGGACGATTGACGCGAGGAGTAGGTGTCTCAGAGCATGACAACTTATGATCTTGTCCCGCGATCCAAGGAAGTATTAGAGACTAGAGACAGCTAAGCGCATAAACGGCGAATTGACTCAGCAACACTCGACGCAACGGCGCCTTGTTCATGCGGGAAAAAGACTCGGACAAGCTCAAAGTGCGTTGCTGCACAATACGGACAAGTGAAAACGTTACATTGTGCGCCAGTTACAGCGAAAGAGTTGACATTTCGCGCGCCGGTTTGTCATAATTAAGGCAGGGGAACAATGACCATTGTCCGAATATGCGAAAAAAATTCACCTGGCACGATGTATCGGCACAATACCTAGCGCCTTATTATCGACATCCTCCTTCCGGACCTCACATGGCGTTGCCAGGAGCCAGGTACTCGGGCGTGACCTTCTCTAGCTGTTCTTCTCTCCCTTCAAAGACGAATCCTAATCTTGTTACTTTATCTCCGTGAAAAATTGAGCAATCTCACAGTCGCTGGACTCGAACGTGATGTAAACAAAACGGTCGCAGTCTCTCTCAGTCGGAAAAAGCATGATTATAAAATTATTTAAAAATTATTTATCAAGTGAACATATTTTTTTGAATACTTGTTATTATCTATATATTGGTCGCGTGCTAAGCAAGAAATTGTAGGAAACGTCAATACAATTTATTCTACGGTATCTGTGAGAAAAATATAAAGAAGAAGTCGGTGGTGATCGATATTATTATATGGTATGATATTCAGCCAAGGTAAAAAGTCAGATAAGGCACGCCGTTAACCTGGAAACGAATTATTATTACACTATCCTAAATTCGATTTTCCTTGTTCCTTGACAAATGTTCGCGTGCCCGTCGATTTTGAATCGATTCGCTTCCTCTTTCTGCTTATTCTTTCTTTTGCGCGGAATTATGCCGTGACAGGTCGATGTCAAGTACAAGGGACGTCGTGCTGGATGGTACGACCCCATCGCCTTGGTATTCGCCGAAATACTTTCACCGTGCCATCCACCGCGAACTCCCACGAGATTAATCGATGTTTGCCATGACGCCGAGAAACAAGATCGCCTTTATCTTTTGCCTGACGCTATTTTAATCTTCGGCGTCTTTTAGCACGACGAAGCTCGCGAGATACTATTTGCATGAGAAAAATGTTCTTTTCTTTGTAATATATTTCTTTCTTATTTCTTATGTAATCCAAAAATATTTTTTAAAACCTCATCGAGTTTTTATAAATAATTTTTGACAATTTTAGAATCGGTCGTATCTAAATCGTGAATCGTATTGAATCATTGAAGATTTACCATTAAATATTAACGTTAATATTATACAATCTTTCATCATCACAGAAATTATTTTTTACCTATGATTGTCCAAAGGATGCGGCAGAATATATTCACAAACGGCCGAGATCTGAAGTTCTCACATGTATCTGCGTAACTACTAAGTACTTGGAGCACAAAATGAATTGACGGCTGTCCCTTAACGGCTGACTCACCGTAAGATGCGTGAAAAATGACAATGAGCCATGTGAATATGTAATTGATGAGAACAACACCGTAGTTTTCCACAAAAGCCGTCGCTGCCTCACAGAAGCGTTAATTCCGCTTATTGTAGCGCTAGGCAAAGTGGATAATGTCGGTGCCGCGACCTTATTTCCTAGGATGCGTCGATTAACCGACGCGGATATACCTCGAGAGGCATACGCGCAAATATACGTCAGTTCCGATGTACTCGCGTTGTCGGTCAGGCCCCATGAATGTTATAATCAGCGTACATCGCGCCTTGATGATAGACCTCGGCACCATTTATCCTCGGGGCCCCGATAGTAGCCCCGTCGTCGGTCCCGTCATTCAATTGTCCGATAATCTAATAGAAAAGCCAGCGGTTAACGATCCTCTCTCCCCTTTTTCTCTCTCTCTCTCTCTCTCTCTCTCTTTCTTTTTCTATTCCTCTACGTGAGAAAAATGATCTACAAGCGTGATACCGTAAACCTATTTTCAGTCGCGAAATTGCGCCTCGTAAAAAGCGCGTGAGGCGCATAGCGGAACATTGTCCATAACCGCGTTCCTCTTCTCCCTTCCCCCCCATCTGGCTCGATGGCACGGCGTTTTCTTCGGGATGCAGTTGGTGCACGCAACGCTGGCAAATCACCGTCTCGGATTAGTTGCGTTTCTCGACAAGTCGAATCATCCACTTTAATTGGTTGCGCTTGGAGAAACCTTCGGTGAACTTGAAAACGTATGGAGCAGTTTAAGATTATTGTCCGATCGTTTGATCCCTTAAGTGAATTAACACACGCGAGCTGTAAGAAGATGAGTTTAGCAAAATTCCAAAGGTTAATTTGAGAAATTGGTACATACATTATTATATAATGACGGATGGAACGGAAAAATATTAAATGTTCCTTCGAACTTGCATAAGCACTGTAAACGATTCGGTTCTTGCATGACTTTGATCTTATAAGCGTAACGTTGTTATACCTCTTATTTTCTCGATTTTAAATAGCGAGACTTCTCGACAATCCAGTCTTGCACTCAGCCTTTCGACACGCGTTTTCTTCATCGCGTTTTTTTCGTCGCGATAATCCAGGAAGTAGCTCGCGTTACCACGCAAAAATTCATCCATTTTCCTTGGCTCTTTGGAGAGCAAGTTGCCGCACACACGACGTATTGCTACTTATATCATGCTGAGCAACCATAAGCACGTCTTGCGATGACAGAAGCAAGAAAAAAGAAACGTAAACCACCGTCGCGTTTGAGATACAGCGCCGATCGTTTGCGGTGCCTTGCTGAACGCGAAGCAGGTTGATGGTCTAATTAACGCGAGTTTTTTAGTGCTCGCGTTAATATAGGTAGACCCGCAGAGGCGTCATACACACGTCATGCCGGCATATTTCCCGGCGCACCCATCCTGTCCCCTACAGGACAATCGCCGCTTCCTACGGGTCCGATTGATTATATCCTTGTTACTCGTGCTCGCGTCTTGTCTCGCGGCTACCTTTCGCGAGAGACGTGGGGGACGTGGGCACCGCGCCCGACATTTATTGACATGATCGCGGCGCCGAGATACAATGGAACACAAGGCGTGAGATATGGGAAAATAAAAATGTGCGGATAACTAATAATCGACCCTTTATTATTAACTTACAGTCCTATACTGAACCGGACTCGATAACGTTTATACTGTTTTGCGGCGGCCTCCTGATGGCACAATTCCTCAAGTATTCGAATCGATGCATAATTACAAGCAAACTAAATTTTTCATAAACTCCAAATAATAGAACTTCTTTGATCTGTATTAAATCCGCTGATTAGATATTGAGGAGGAAATACTCGAACTTTGTTCATAAGTGAAAAATAATTTATTTTGTGGCAAATAATTGGAAGAATTAAAATGTTGCCTGACACAAGGCTACTGTTGATTTACTTATCAACAAAGTCCTATTTTTTACAATTGATATTTAATTTTATATTCGCTGTAATCACTATACGTAAAACCGACGAGAAGATCTGTAACCTGTGAAACCTCGATTGAGCGCTTAAAAAGAAATAAAGTGAGAGATTGCAAATAAACGTTCAATAATCTGCGTGTTCAATGAAGATGTATCCTGCATTAGTGATGCAGCAATAAACTAACAGAAGATTTCACAAAATCTAGTCGCGCGCGCAGCTCCCCGACATTTCTATCAACTTCTCGCTGATATGCAATCATCCGAGATGTAATAACGCGGAAACGTCCATTCATCATCGTGATAGTCCAACGCGCGAGATGCAACGCCACGCAATGGAGGCCGTGCGTCATTAATTAAACCGGAACGTCATTTCCTTGATCGCGAATTAACGATTTCTTACTATTATCCGTTAATTCGAGACGAGCGGAACGTACGATTATTTATTCTGCAATATCATTTTGTAAATTTGCTTATTACACCGAGAAATGTTATATACATAACATATACAAGTATCCGGAAAATAAATTTTGAAATTAAATTGATACAGGTTTCAGTCTTGCTGCATATCCAAGAAATTGATACATGTATATTCCGAGAAATTCAAACAAAGTTTGCAAAATAATTACAATATTTAATCCGGTTGATACCTAAAGTGATGACGTTGTGACGGTAGAGTCTTTCGTTTAACTTATTTGATCCCAGGCTTCCGTCGTTAATTCTATAAAACAAGGGCAATCCTTCTCGGAGCTGGGTCGTATTCTTTGACCGACTGAAAAAACGGGGGCGCGCACGGGGCACGCGCCGTTCCCTAAGTGATATTGCGCCTCTAATTGTGAACCGCCCGCTCTGTTCCCCCCGTCTCTGAAGCAATTGGAGAGAAAACGGAAGCGCTTCATATTCCTAATTACTTTACCAATTCTCCCTGGTTTCTTTTTTACCCCTTTCTCTTTAGCTTGTACGCACGCGACAATGCGCGCGTGCCGCACGCACCGCGCCTCGTTAAGCGGAAATCAGCGCGGATTTGCACCCGTAAATTGCATCGTCTGCGTTCTCCATCTTCGTTCGTTCGTCGGCACATTAGCTTATCGAGATTGGAGCTCGGGATGTCGTACTTGTCCGATTCGATTTCACCGTTGTCGATTTCACCATTGTCAGCGTCTACCGCATGTAGTTCATCTTGGTCTTGAAGAAACGATTGCGAGAAACGTTATCTGAGAGTATCGGTGAACATATGTATCTAAAAATATTTATTATAGTTATAACTAAACCCCCTATATCAACATCTGGCCACACGACACTTTTCTTCTTTCTACGTATCTAATTGTAAGAAATTCGAAAAATGTGCTGTAAAGAAAAAGGAGGAAAGTTTCTTTCTGAACTTAATCCATGTGTGTATAAAAAAAACATATTTATCCAAATACTACCTTTTAATTTTTTAATCTCGATTCTTTAATCTCTCCTCGATCTTTCTGCTTATTGTTTTGTCTTTCGTTTTTAGGGTGTTGAAACCGCCCGGTGGCGGCAGCAGCGATATATTCGGCGCGGCCCCGGAAGAGACGAGCCCGCGGCGCATCAAGTCCCACAATCAGTCCCAGTTGGGCTCGGCCCTCTTCGGCGACATCAACGGCACCGACCGCACCGACAACGCGAATGCTGCCGTGTCGCCGCGCAGCAACAAGCCCGGTAATGATTCATACAAACGCCTGTTTGGCCCCCCTGATGCCCCACCCACCCCAAACGCGAGAAATCACATGCGCAGCAATATTCCCCTCAGCGGGGGATCGTCGATCTCGTCGTTATCGTCAGCGACATCGCCTGCGAAGAGCACGGCCAGCAGCAACTCGATGTCGCGCATCATAGCCAACGGCTATGCCAGCAACGGCAGCAACTCTTCCAATGATATGACAGGTAAGGGCCCGTGGCGAACGAGGAAGCGGTAGCAAAGTCTGTCCCGGGGTGGGCAACAGTTGTCTGTCCACTTTCTCTCGATATAACCTGATTATATATCGGTAGCGATATCTCTAATTAGTAATTCGATGATACTGCAAGCTATTTAATATTTAAATTACTACATCTCTTCTATGACATTGTTTTTCCAGTAACTTTAATTTATGAAATTTTTTGTGAATTATTTACTTTGGAATATTAAAAGAAAGTCCAACATTCGATAGCTTTATAGATAATGATGATTGATCGTCATTGGAAAATGTGCAGATATGCCGCCCCGGGACTCTTTAAACTGTTTCCACATTCAGGTGATGTTCCTTTCTAAGAAACGTGCCCGAATATCAAGGGACGACGATCCTGATCTAAGTTGAAATATGTGTGTGTCGCAGGCTCTTGGCGTAAAAATCGCTTTCCGTTCTGATTATCACGCTCTTGTCACGACGGGATGTATAACTTTCTCATCGGGAACGTATTCGGTCTCGTAGGAATTCACGCTCGTTAAAAGTACACGCGCAGGCAAACTTTGCATTTTTAAAACAATTTTCCTATCTTTCGCGCAGAGTAAAGAGAGACCAAAGATATTCCGTTATTTCGATTACGCTATTGATCAATTGATAGCGCAGCGTTCCGATGTTATCTTTTGCTATTCGTGAAATCATGCCTAATGAGATCAACGGCGAAAGTCCTTCGGTCGGACGCTAAATCGATATGCTCTTTTTGCACAAACCGAGTTATCGCCGAGTCGGCTTTCGGCCCGTCGATGCGGAGCTAGCGAGACACCAAGAATTCTAAATGAATATCACTGTTTAATATATACCCCCATTTTTTTTAAATATATGTCACTTTCCTTGAACTGTTCGCAAGCAGCTTTTAGGAGAAACAAAAGATTTCGTAAGTGTGTAACGAGACATTCAAGTAGATGACACACGACACTACCACACTTTCTAGTTTGATCATAATTAAACGCGGAAAATCGCTCGGGAAAATGATTTCTCTCGTAACGCGACGAACAAAACGATAGAAACTCTCATCGCGAAAAATTTACCGTCGCGGTGAAAGAAATAAACGTTTGGTTTGCCGTTATTTTCTTAGAGAATTTGCATCATGTATCTTTAACATCATCACGTTATTGTAGGGCCTGCCACTAAAGTAGGAACACATATTTTGAGTTAGACATGCCATATTATCGCTTAGGCCTTCGTACCGTACATTCTGCTAGTAACATTACATCTCGCTTTACGTCAAATTATTATTTATATTGGTTCCCACACACGATTCGCTCACTTGTGATGAACTCATAGTAAACGACATTGAGGAGCAGCAAATTATGGTGGAAATGGGAAATTTATGCTCGACCTGAGTAGTAATTTTTAAAATATTACTTTGTCGACGCACAATCCTGTCTCTACAGGTATTAAATGAATAGATCTGGTGAACTAGGAATGCACTGTGGTTTTATAAAATTTATCATCGAGCAAAACTTTGAGAGGCAGTTTTTCAAAAGAATTCTTTGCAAAAAAAATATTTCGATGTCGTTTGCGAGATGTCATTCACGAATTACCGCAGATGAGGTGCACCAATTCAAAACTCAATCGTAATACATTTATTTGCAATAACTTTCAATGCGTTTAACAAGCACGCACAGCCGCGAGACATTTTTCCACGATAACACCGGCATATTAATTAATAATCGGAAAGATTCGATCGACGGTATACGTGTCGTCGCAGAAATAAAAAATATCAAAGCGAAATTTTTCTTCCTTTTTTATAACCGGCACAACACGCGTGCGACTTGTTTTGCTTTCTCACGATACCACTACTGTTTCTGTATTTGTACTGTTGTAAATATTTCATTCCTTCTTTCTTCACAACTTGAGCACAACACACACCGTTTCTATTTTGCTTTCATCTTAATTTTTGACGTACGGACGAATTCAAGATATCGAAAACGCCCTTTGACGAACAGATGTCGAATATCATTAAATTGAGAGCTTGATGTCACAAACATAAATCTAAAAGACATAATATTTTTATATATATAGAAAATAAATTATTATTTCGTATTTAGGTAACAGTGTAAAAGTATAAAAAGACGTATTCGCAACGTATAGAAATATGCAAGATTTGTTTAGAGTTTCGATAATTTTCTCGAGGAGGGAGAACGTTAGTACGATATCTGCGATCCGTCCGTACGAATTGCTGCGTATTAACACAAGTTGGTTGGGTTACGGTTGTGGGTTTTGCGACGATGTTACGGTGCATGGGGTGAAACGGTGAAATGGCTCTGTGGGTTCTTGCGCACGTCGCTTCGCGCGCACGTGGCGGTGAAAACGTGGGCGAACCGCACCCCCGTCGCCGCGTCCCTTCGGCTTCGGCAGGAGGATTGCCGGCGCGCAACCCGGTCACCGGAGATGGAATCGAGGTGACGCCCGTGAGGCGCATCCCACGAAAGTATCGAGGTAACGTTCACTAATTATCCGATTCTGTGATTCTTCGAATATTCCTTAATCCCTTTCTCAGGACACGCGTCTCGATTTTTCCTGCTCCCTGTCAAAGTAAATTATTAGCGCCGATGTGACAGATCGAGATTTAATTATTTTGTATCTCGATTTATCTGACTAACAAAAATATATAGACTATAAGTAAATTTAAGTAAAAATGTGAATTGCAAATTTAATTTGCCAAATAATTTTATATATCTATACGATTTTTTAATTGGCAAGCAAGTGACATTGTTGACTCTCACTTTTTTAATTCTTTCAATCTTTTAAAGCGATTCTTGTGAAAGGTATTTCAGAATTAATATATTTTAATATATTTTAATGTGTAAAATATAAGTTAGATTTAATTAAGTTTCTATAAGTATTATAAAATTTTTATATATATACATATAATTTATTTAGAACTATTGTTAATTAAAACCTGAATGAAATTGCTTTTTAGTCTTTCTATCTTTTCAATCTTTCAAGTTGCCTTATTAAGAGATACTTATCTAATCAAGCCAGTTTTCCAAACGCGAATATTTGAATGGAGGAAAATTAGTTACCATCAGTAGAATTGCGTTTTGGAACGCGGATTCATAATTGAATACATCCGCTAATAAATTCGTGCTAATTGTAAGTGTAAGAATGTAAATGCCTCGTTATCTTGTAGCACGCGCAGCTCGTGAATCGCGCTAAATAACAAAATGTAATTACAAAATGTAATAACCGTACGAACATAAATATTTATACGAAGAGAATTTAATTAAACCGCATGCTCTCGTATTTTTCGCGAGCGTTCAAGGAGGTCTCGAACGCAATCTTGCAAGATTGAAACGAGAGCTCTGATGTTGCAAACACATCCACGATAGGTAAAAGGACTCTGGTTCGTGGAAACGTCCTCTCGCGAACGAGATCCCGAACGTAGCGAATTGTTTATCGAGCGGTGTGGAATTACGAGCGTGGTGTACCGTTATACGTCTTTCGCCTTGTTTAATCGCGGGACGGCGTTTAATACGGTAATAGGGTCCGTCTATCGTCGCCGGGAAATACGTTTGGTATGGACTGTCGCCGCACAAATTGAAATCCACGGAGAGGTACCGATACCGTGCTATTTACGTTTCGAGTGTCCGCGTGACGTGTATCGTTCATTGAACTTGAAAGTTCGAAAGTGCGTCACTTTGCCAAGTGATAAGACAATCGACGAGACTTTTCAACAATTAATAATTATTTACTGCAAAACTAAAAGTCAGTGATATCATTTTGTAAAAAGAATACAAAAACGGTAAAAGATAATGACATTAACGAATTCATATTCGCGTTATTCGTGCTCGTGTCCATTTCCCATTTCATTCTTGTATACTACAAATTTGGAGTCATTCGAATTTATTGAAGATTCGCTTAAAAATTGCTCGGAAAAAATTGTCAGACGACATTTAAATATAATCGACGAGTATTGGGCGAGTTTTCACTCGCGCCTCGTGTCCCGGAGTTTGCGGGACGCTACGGTAAGTTCATGCGATCATGCTAAGAGCGTAATGAATAAGTAACTTATCGTATATATCGTTTTTCTATTGTGTCTTCTCGTAGTTTATTGCAGGTGTTAATCCGGTTCGTAGACGATACACGAATTTGTTGCTCGATGGTTTTACGACTGATTGAAATGTGTGCTTAATTGCCTGTGAAATTGAGCAACTCCTATCTCTCTCTCCTTGGTCCCTCGAGATAAGCTCTGATCTGGTGCGACAACCACGGTTGTACGTAACCAAACTAGTTGAAGAATGACGTCCTAAGACGTATTACTTGAGGGACTATATCCTCGTAGTAGTGTGCGTGTGAATGTGTACGAGACGGCAGCATGTGTGGGTTTCGATCAGAATTTTGGAATCTGTCAACGTCTTCTGTCAGACGCGTAGGAACTTATCGATAAAATCGATTAATAAATTACGTGCCTGACGTAACTTATTATCTCTCTCTCTCTCTCTCTCTTGTCGATTCCCTTACGCAAGATTTGCTCCGAAAGGGAAATCGCCTTTAATTAAAGTATTGAGAGTTCCTACGCTCTGAATCATTTGCATGCCAGAAATTTGCGTGTTCGACGATGTAGAAATGAAACAGCTCGTGGCTACTCAATTTTTCATACTTCAGATCTGTCTTTACGAATAGAAAAATCTTTATGTAACGTGCATTACCCGAGATAGCACGATTGTTTTTTTTTACAAAACTTGTTTACATAAGTGCCTCTATTCCCTATAAATAACGCAGTGCAATTTATTCCTCAGAAAAATTTGAAAACCATTATTATTAGTAGGCAAAAACACGCAATATCTATTTATGAAATTGTGGAAATTGTTATATATCACTAGATCTGTCTTGAAAACAGTGACGTGTCTTATCTCGCCGGGGAGATAAAAACACCTCTTAGTATTTAAAGCCTCGATAATTAGTGCAAAATTTTTTATCTTAGCTAGCAGAATTTAGACGTCGATTAACTTTAAACAACCTTCAGTGGCCAAATTTTAGAAAGACAAACATTCGAGCCATAGCGATTAAAGTCAATATCGCCGTCGTATTAGTAGTTAACTCTTAACTCGGTCATCGAGCGAGAAGGTCGCGGTGCCAGAAAAAAATATTGGATGACCAAATAGTCTGGATATTAGAATCAATCGAGCTTCTTTTACGACGATTCCACTAACGAATAAAACAAACCGTTTCCGCAGATGGCAACCCGGTAACCGGAATCGGCTACGCGTCCGAGGCACAGAAGAACGGACCGGCCATGCAGAACGGAATCGCCAGCTCGAATTCCAGCAGCAGCGGTGAGAAGTCGCACGACACATCGCCGGCAGCGGCGAAGCCGCCGGCGCGCACCCGCGTTCCACCTGGTGGCTATTCATCCGGACTCTGGTAAAGGGCGACGTCGCCATCGGGGTCGTCGCGTCTCCCTCCCCTCTCCGGAGGAGGACACCCCGATTAATTCTCACGGCCCTGTACTCTTAACCCATTAAAGCCCGCAATTCACCTAGAGCCTTCTAATCGTCGTCCGTAGAGCGTTCCGAGCGGAAGTCTATTTTGCCACCGTATACCTGCAACGACGGATAATATCTTTTCTATGATTTTTCTAGAGATAACGTACCGAGAGGCGAGATAATAAATCGTGGGCTTTAGTGGATTAACGTTACACGTCATTCTCTTTCGCTTTGTACTAATTCAAATATACAGAAATACACAGAAAGGAGTAAGAATAAACGTCTTTAGGCCTCTTAATTCTCGGATGATGAATAACTCTTTTGGCCTTCGGAGAGATCAACCGTTATCAAATTACAATTGATTTCGGATGTAATACGTGTTGATAATCAATCGCTTTTTTCAAACAAAGATATTCAGCGATGTCCGTTGTTTATTGTCAGGGTCGAAGGGGTTCAACAACAGAACGGACGAAAGTAATAATAAAATCGTGGATCCCCCAAATATTCCGCAACACAGAAACGAGTGGTGAGTCGCGTTCGATCAATAACGATAAAGACCGTGTGTTTAAATTTATCGAGATTAGAAATTTATTTCACATAAGATTAATTACGTCGAATGAGAAATAAAATTAGAAAATAAAGACAGAAATGTCTCCAGATATTTAAGCATCTGCAGATTTCTTCAGCAAAGACGGGAGCGCGCGCAAGGGTGAACAGATATCCCGGGTTCTTCGAGCATAAATTACCAATCCTTCAATTAGCAACTTTAGCACAGGCTTTATCGCGTAACTGTATAAAGGTAGTTAAAGCGATCATCGCGCGTAAAGTGTACTCTTTCGCGGCTGGAACGTTGCGCCGGTCGGCGAACGATTCGCAAGTCGTAAATCACTTCGCTAGGAAGCGTGATTTCCTATCGGCAACGATTTACATATAATGAATCATATGAACAAGCGGGGAAGAGCACGTAGCTCTCTTGATGGAAGTGAAAGCATTTGTTTTAGAATAGAAAAAGCATACGGTAAGGTAATATCTCTGCAGATATACTCGTATGGGCCGTAGAGACTCGCGATCCAACAGTCTAGGATAAACGATAAACCTGAAGAAAAAAAATTTCGCATCTTGAAATGCTTGTTGATAAACGCTTCTTCGTCGTCTTTGCTGCATTAATCAATAAACCAATCTTAAAAGTATGATATAAAAAGTTTATTATGCATTTTCTGTGCAGCGTTTTATGATATTCGATTCGTTGATATTTGTCAACTTAAGAGCTCCGATATTTTCGTCCATATTTTTCGAAGTGCTTGGCTTCGATAAGTAGGTTGCTCGTTTTATTCATGCGACCCGAGTGATCTGTTTCGTTACTGTCGACCAATTGCGGCATTTTGCTCGTTCCAGTGTTGCACGTCAATCCGTTTAATTGAAGAATCCGCTCTCACCTCGAGGTGAAGGGCAATAATACGTATGTTCACGTACACGCGTACAAAAGCGTACCAAGATTGTTAAGACCTACGATCTTTAGTATACTAAGTATACAACGCGGCGTTGATTAGGAGCGAGAACAGAAAAAAAAGTCATTGCACCAATCAATCCTGCCAAGCGTCGAAGAGATATATCGATTAAAAAAAAAAGCGTCAGAATAACACGTAATTAATAGAACAATTAACACTTTGAATGGAGTAACCGTTGATTCGTGGTACTGTTGAAAAAAGAAGGGGGATGAAGAATTCAAGTCACGAACGACTGGAACGTGAGAGGAATGGACTGAAAAGTAGCAGCGCGTTTGACAATGAAATTCAAACGAGATGGTGACCTCGGAATTGTACATTAGAAGTAGGCATGTGTTATTTCGAGAAATAAAAGTGTATCATGTATAACCCATTAAAACCAAGTTTCAAGTGCTTTCTTCTTAATCTCTCCGTGCCTTCTCAATCGCGTGATTTATCGTTGCGCGAACGATTGAAGAGAGACCGAACTCCGTTTTTGCTCGCGAGAGACTATCCGCGGTGACGTTTTGACAGTGAAACGAACGGAGAAAATGCGACGATACGCTGGTAACAGCAGTGGTAACGTAAACGCGGGGTCCGTCGCGTCGCCGTCGCGGGTCTCTCGAAAGTAAAAAACCAAGTTTCGTCGTCGAACGACATTCTCGATTTATCCGCGAAGCTATTATTATTTATCTATTTATCGGTATTGTATACTTATCTTCTTTTCGACGGGCGACCGGTACCGGGCTCGCGCCCGACAAGTCGAGAGACCATAGCACGTTTCTCGCTCGTCGCGCGCCCGTCCGCCGTTGGCCCTGCTTCTCTTTACTTACGATAGCAACGCGTAATCGAATGTATTTATTTCGTAACAAAGAGCCGTGCACATGTATTATCGTTTCCCCTTTCTCCACGCAAGGATTCTTACGCGGTCGTTTGGTGTGAGTAAACATTGTTTGTAACACAATGCATTCGTATTCGACATAAGTAGTCTTTTTATACTCTTGCATACTCTTGATTAATAAAATTTTGTAAGCAAGACGCC
>NW_020223379.1:165920-259591 GCF_003070985.1 Temnothorax curvispinosus | reverse complement strand
GTCAAACTGATCAAACTCGTCGCTTTGACAGCTGACAGCCGACAGCTGACCGCTGACGTGACCCTCGAATTCAGCGACGATGCAGCGGGACGACATCCTGATCCAGGAGATCGAGGGCATCGACGACTACCTGGGCCCGACGTTCCGGTAAGCAAAATCAAAACGGATCGGGGATGGAAGTCGGAAATTAAAATACGCGCCCGCCCCCGATCAGAATCCACCCCCTTCACGCAGATGCGACGAGCTCGCGGGCCGCGGCATGCGCATATGCGCTCGAGGGGGTGGCTTTGAAGAGGGATGGAATCATAGACGCGCCCATTCTGCGTATAACTCGTCCAGCTCGTCCTCCCGAGCGAATTTCCAATTTTGCGGTCGCGCGACTCGGTCTCGAGTATGTCAATTAATCTGGCACAGAATCTTCTGTCGTCGATGGTGCCGAAACACGAGTACCTACTTTATGAGATAGAATCGACTGACACTAATAGCATAGGCCTCGTTTTCAGGTATTGTCAGGGTGCAATTGGTGAACCACATATATATAATTCACCCGGGAACAGTCGCCTGGCGCCTGGGCTGATTTTTACACCACGGTATCGAAAAAATTAAGTTCGCGTCACAGTAATTTTAATATGCATTTTTCGTTTGTAAAATATTTTTTATTTTCTCTTAAAAGTGTTGAATAAATCTATATACATGTCCTCAAATATTAATAAATTATAAAACAATTGAGAATATGTAATTTGTAATTACTAGTAATGATTTTTAATTGGAGTGTAAAAATTGCCTCAGGCATTGATTTTATACAAAGAAAAAATCAGGCGTCCATTTCCAGATAAAAAAATCTGTATTATTAGAAGACGATGGAAACTGTCCTTACGTTTGGTTTATATTGCAGAGCGATTTACGATGGTCACGAGCATCAGAAATTTATGGAGAAGCTCGATGACCGTATTAAGGCTCATGACAAGGACATCGAGAGGATGTGCAATCATCACTATCAGGGATTCATCGATTCTATTCGGGAGCTCTTACAAGTTCGCTCGCAGGCGCAACAGTTGAATGTTAGTTTTGCTGCTAAAATAATTAGCAACAGGAATATTTGACTCTTTGATGCAGCAACGTGCATTTTTTAATATGTAAGGTATTCTTTAATCCTGATTCAACCTTGTCATTACGCAGGCAGAGATATTGGAACTTGACAAATGCATCACCGCCACGTCCACCAAGGTGATCGAGAAGGGCGAGGAACTCGTAAAAGCTCGCAAAGTCGAGAGCAACATGGCTGCTGCTGTAGACAGTCTCACTATGTGCCTTCCTGTCTTAGCTGCGTATGCCAAGTTGCAGAAACAATTAAAGGATAAACGTTACTATCCAGCCTTGAAAACGCTGGAGCAGTTGGAGCATCATGATCTGCCGAAAGTTACGAATTATAGATTTTCCTCTCAAATTACGCAACAAATTCCGCAGTAAGTTGGAAGAATCTTTTTTCAGGTATCTTGCTCTTATGTGCGATATTACAAAAAACGTTGTGGAATCGTTTTTCTCGTTCCAGATTGCGCGAGAATATTAAGGATGCATCTATGTCTGATTTGAGAGATTTTCTTGAAAATATAAGGAAGCATTCGCCAAAGATCGGGGAAGTTGCAATGAGGCATGTGAGTAATTTTCTTTTATTTTTACTTATTGTTAACTGGGTAGACCTATTATCGGTGTATAATTTATTAACTTGGCAACTTTTTATTAGACCGCCGAACAGTTAGCGACTGAGGCCGAAATTATAGGAAGGAAGAAAAAGAGATCTCACCCGAATCAGTCAAACGAAATCGAGGAGGAACTGAGCGCTCAAGATTTAATGGATTTCAGTCCCGTGTATCGATGTATGCATATCTATACTGTGCTCCGGGAAGGAGACACTTTCAAAACGTACTATAGGCAACAAAGAAAGCAGCAAGCTAGACTAGTTTTGCAGCCACCCATCAACATGGTAAATTCGCTCACCGAGTACTGCTTTATCTGCATGTGTTCCCGTAACGAGATATCTTTTTATTTTTAGCACGAGAGTATAGTTGGATATCAGACTTATCTACACGGTATCATTGGTTTCTTTGTGGTAGAAGATCACATATTGAATACAGGAAACGGACTAGCTACTCGCGCATACTTGGACGAGCTTTGGACCATGGCATTGTCCACCATAGTGAATGCTTTACGCACGCATTCGGTAAATTATTATATACGGTGCTATATTTTATATAATTATAATTAATATAAGAGAATTTATATTTTTTTAGGCATATTGCACAGACGCTACACTTATACTAAAAATAAAAAATCTTATTATGTTATTCAATACTACTCTAAGGGTAAGTAACAAAGTGCATTCAGCCTTTATTGTTCATACGTATATATACATGTGTAATTCAATTGTTTCTTTATTATCTATTAACAGGATTACGGCTACTCCGTAGAACAACTATGGGATTTGTTACAAGAAATTAGAGTTCATTACAACGAAGTGCTAATGCAACATTGGGTGCAAGTATTCAGGGATATTTTGGACGAAGATAATTTCTTGCCAATTCAAGTAATTATCATTCATACTTATGAAACACTTGAGTTTTGCTAAATTGTTTATTTACTCGGTTACTACGTTCCAGGTTACAACGCAAGCAGAATACGACCAAGTTTTGAATCTATTTCCTTATCACGACGAGGAATTGCAAAAAGCTGAATTTCCAAAGAAATTTCCATTTTCTGATATGGTACCGAAGGTTTATCAGCAAGTAAAAGAGTTTATCTACGCTTGCTTAAAATTTTCTGAAGACTTGAACTTCACGCAAACGGAGATTGACGAAATGATATGCAAATCAACGAATCTGTTACTAACCAGAACTTTCAGCGGATGCTTGTCATCTTTGTTTCGCAAGCCATCCTTAGCACTTTTGCAAGTAGTACAAATTATAATAAATACGGGATATCTCGAGAAATCGACAAAATATTTAGAAGAATTTGTGACTAATATTACTGGGTAAATATCTAACAATCATTATATCCTTCTTTTTTAGCTCTTTGTAAGCTATTAAATTATGTCCAAATTTTTCTAGCACACCGCATCAAGGACAATTAAGTTGCATGGACGTAGAATCTGCTATGTTTCGAGTCGCGCGAGATGATGCTGAGAAGCAGATTTGCGATAAACTGAAGAATAAGCTGGATGAATTTTTAGAATTGGAGAATTACGACTGGAACTTGGCGGAACCTCAAGGACATGCTTCGGGATTCATTACGGATCTTATTGCGTTTTTGCAGAGTACTTTAACATGCTTCACTAATTTACCGGTAAGTATTGCAAATTAATGCGATTATACATATATATATATATATATATATATATATATATATATATGTGTCTTTGAAAATATAAAAATATAATAATTGATAATTAATATTTCAGGCTGAAGTAGCTCAAGTGGCATGCAAATCCGCATGTTCTCACATCGCTAAGGCCATATTAGGCATATTAATTAGTGAAGATGTGAAACAGATATCCATGGGTGCATTGCAACAAGTTAATTTAGATACGATACAATGCGAACGTAAATTTTTATATTTTTTTATTTAACACTAATATATATTCTTAAGAATATAAAAATTCAAATCAAATTATTATAAAATTCCAGAATTTGCTGCTTCTGAGCCAGTCGTTGGTTTGCCAGAAGGAATCTTATTGCAGTACTTTTCGCAATTACGACAGTTACTAGATTTATTTATGAGTTGGGACTGGCCTACTTATTTTCACGACTACGGTCATGACTCTAATAAATATGATTTAGTAACCCCGAATATGGCTGTGCTTCTGCTGGAAAAGTATGTATTACACATGCTATTTGCATCTTTGTTTTGCGTGTATTAATGTGCATCGTTTTATTGACATACATCTTTTTAGGTTGAAAGAGTCTGATAAGAAAACGGTGTTCTCTGTGTTAAAGAAAAGCGAAAGAGATAAGAAGAAATTACTTGAAACTGTATTAAAACAATTACGTCAATTAGCACAGACTACTCAACAGCAGTAGGAGTTGGAATCAATAATGTAACATAGATATATTCCGAGAATATGTAAATATATATTAATTTTTATATAGAAGCATTGCAAGACCGTGATTCTTGATAATGAATATTTATTATAAAAGTATGTTTTCGCTATTCACACATCCTGTAAATCGATTTCAAATTGTTTTCAATGTATAATTATATAATATAAATATTTATATAAATACACAGGGATTAATGTGGTGAGAAATAATTCAAGTACGACGTAATATTTGTGTTCCCATATACTTATTATTTTAATTTCCTTCTATATTGGCATTGTTATATTACATGTAAACGAGTCACAATATCGTACAATTACTGTACAGCAGATTAATTATGATGTATAAAGTTCCAATTGCTACACCTCATACAGTGTAATAATTCTTGGAATCATACAAAAAGTTTGACGCAATTTATTCGATAATCACGAGAAATTTACGACATTGGGGATTAACAATGCCAAAATTTTTCGTGCCGAAATATAAAGTAAATATATAAGTTGATATAGAAATATATAGTTATATATTGAGAATATTTTTTAAAATAGAGATTAAATACAAATCAACAATAATTCCAGTAAAGTAGTACCAAGAGCACAATGCCTGGCTACGACAAATCCATGTAATGGTAGAAGTAAAACCAATTATATTAATGATACGCATAATTGTGTCTTGCATGTGGCACAATTTAGTCGGTGTGTGATGCAAATTGTAATCAATTAAGACTATTCATCGATGTTGTCGGGATCCACATCATCAGGTAGCATGGAATATTTGTTGGAAGCTACAAAATTCTTTAGGAAAAAAAAAAAGAATATTTTAATGCTACATCTCTATTCATCAATCATAGTTTCACATGAATTAATTTTACTCACCGGAGCTTGTTCGTCTTTAGCTTTCGGCATTCTACTGATTTCATCTTTTTCTTTGTCTTTGCGATCCCTGCAAACAATAAGTAAGGGAGCTATGTTAGAAACAATTTAGTCGGCGCGCAGTTTACTAAGGTTGGGGAAAAAATATGTGTAATACATAAAAAAATATTAGACTACTAAGATCCAAGCTCGGACCGTAAATGGCGTTTTATTCTAATTTAATTGTATATTATAACGACCATATCTATTATTAATGATAAATAAAATTTGAGTAAGCGCAAATCTCGCGTGTTGCTAAAAAAATGTATTTTTCTCTGTTATTACCTTTCCGCCGCACGAATATCCTTCTCGACGGGTTTCTGAGGTCCTTTGGATGTCGGCGGCCCAGAACGAGGGGTTGGTGATGTTTTGGATCCACTTTGCTCCTCTACTTTAAAATTAAAAATATATATGTTACATTTATCAATGTCTGTATGCGAAATAAAGAAATTTTGTAAGAGTGTTTAAAAGCGAAAGAAGCTTACCAGAACGAGTAGGCGTTGGTTGAGATCGTGGCGCGGATCTCTCAAGCCGAGCGCCTCTATCTTCTTCCGATCGCCAAGCTGGTCGACCCCTCTCCTTCTCTTTCTCTTTCTCATTCTCATTCTCATACTCATTCTCATTCTCTTTCTCCTTCTCCTTGTCCTTGTCTTTGTCGTCGCGTCCTTCCTGCAAGCGGAAATTATTTAAGTCACGACTTTTTATAGATATAGACGTACTCCTCGTGCTCAGTTTGAAATACTTACGCCATTACGTCGACCCCAAGTACCTTCTCTACGCTCTTTAGTGTCCCTGGAGAGAAAACACGTCAGAATTTTTAATAGAAACGAACATTATTACGCAAATTTTATGAAAATACAACGAAGTATCCTTGACATGAAATGACACAATTTTTTCGGTAAAATTCCGAAAAATAAATAATGAAATAATTTACGTTAATATAATTTAACAGTTTTGCGTATATTATACATACGTTTCTTCTCGGGATCGTGATTCCGCGTACGACTTGACGAGACGCTCTTCTATCTCTCGGTCACGGGCAGTGGTATCTACAGGCTTCGCAGCACCGAAAATATTGGCTGCTGGCACGGGCGCTGGCGCTCTTTGAGTTGATTCCGAATCTGCCGTTGATTTCGATTCCGTCGTACTGTCAGCTGTTGAATCTTCCGCAGCTGCGATGGACTCGACGGGTTTCGTGCGAGGTTGTAGTTGCAGTTTCGGTCTTTGTCGTGACTCCGCCGCTGAATAATCATAAAAATATCGGTAATTACAGTAGAGATGCGATATTCTTCACGTATCTTACAGTATTGAACAATCGTACACTTACGTTTCGGATCACGATCTTGCTGACGATCACGGTTCCAATCGGAATCGCCATAATTGCGACGTGGCCCGAAACTGCTGCTCCTGTCCCCGTCTCTGTCTCTGCTTCTCCCTCTATCGCCAAAACGATTCCAGTCCCTGTCCCTGTCTCTGTCCCTGCTATCATCTCTGAAGCCAGCCCTCTCTTTAAAAGTGGATCCTTTATCGTTGCTGTCTTTCTCGCGCCATGCCCTGTCTCTGTCCCTGCTATCATCTCTGAAGCCAGCCCTCTCTTTAAAAGTGGATCCTTTATCGTTGCTGTCTCTCTCGCGCCATGCACCTGGCTTGTTATCGTAATCGTGTCCTATTCAATAAAAAATGTTTATTGTAAATTTTTTCTTCGAGAATTTATCTCCATCGAAGCTTTCATTTCTCTCCGCAATTGTGAAATTTAGATTAAAATGTGCATACTTTCTCTGTTGTCAAATCGGTCCCTGTTATCGTATCGACTGCGATAAGAATCTCCTTCCGACAAATCCTCGCGCGGTCCACTTCTCCAGTCGCCGGACGTGCGTTCCGGATCATCGTAATTGTCCCTACGGTTGTCTCTACCCATCCTACCACCTCGACGATCATCGTTACTGCTATTCGAGACTTCAATTCTCACGCGTCTCGTCTTAATGGTCTATATGGAAAGAGATATGACATTATTTTCAGCAGCTCCTATTTTTATCGCCGATAAATGTTAAGTACCATTTGCTTACCGTATTTGTCATAGAAAGAGCATCAATTAGACTCTGGCGATCCTCAAATTCGACATAACCGTAGCCTTTAATTTTATTTGCATCTTTTGGCAAACGCATGTTTGAAATCTGTGAAAACGCATAATTTGCAATTGATTTGTGAAAGATAAAAGAAAATAAGAAATTTTCATGTTTGATTATCAAAATGTACAATCAAGATTTCCAGTAAGATTTCATATCAATTAAGTGTTAACTTGGGGAGTAATGGATAGCTTAATCGCAGAATGGTTGCCTGTCGAGTAAAAGTTCCGGGTTCAATCCCTGCTACCCCCATATATTAAAGTAGAAAAATATTATTCTACTTTATTACACATTACTAGTTAAAGTCGATAACCTTCAAAACATGAACAAAGCCAAAGTTACACAATGTCAAAAATGTTTATTGGGACTAATTAGTTCCTACTAAGCCCAATTAGATCATTTTAACTGAATATTTGACTCATTTCTATCGGCCAGGAATGATCATAAATCAACGGTCACCCCCTTCTTCTTATTCTTACATAGAATAAAAGTATTTGTTTGAAATATTTCTATGCAGGAATCGCCATTTATAGATATTAAAATGATAAGAAGACACACAATTGTGACTATATACAAGGGAAATAAAATTGAAGACTGTAATATTATTTTGTTGCGATATGTCTTCAATTCTTTAAAATCCGGGATCCATATTGTGAGCCATTAAGCACATATAACAAAGATACTTGCAAAAGTAACGAACCTTCATATCTGCGAAAAATTCTGCCAGATCTTCATCATCTACATCGTATGGCAGATTGCTTATGTAGGCTACATAAGGAGGATTTGTAGGGATGCTATCGTCATCCACCCCTGGTCCTCGTGCAGCCCTTGGAGCAGTCGGCAATATAACCGGATCTTTGTTGCTCCTTGATGAAAATCCTTCTGTCAAATTAATAATTAATATGAAGTATTAATACAATAAGAATATAAACTTATTTAAAAATAATAAAATAATTAAGGACTCTTAATAATAATAAGAAACATAAAAGAAATTGGCAATAAGAGTCGACGCAGTAATTAGTGCATAATGTCAAAAGACAGAAATTTGTAATATGCAAATACATTTGTCTTTTGACATTACGCACTAATTACCGCGTCGACTCTCTTACTGTCAATTTCTTTTATGTTTCTTCTTATTTAAAAAATTGTAGCATTATACTATATTTCTTCCTTTATTCCAATTGTAATGTAGTAAAATAATTTATGTATATCCTGCATATACATATACACAAATAATGCTCACAATAATTATATGCATTAAAATTATATAATTCTGGTGCATGAGTACAGATGCACTTAATACGTAGCACACAAATCTGGCTGTAAGATTTTCTTATAGAATTGATTAGAAGCTACGATCGATCGTTGATTTCAAACTGGGACAAAGACGATTCCTCCCCGACTTACCATGATCGTCCTCTACATCGTCAGCCCAATTGGACGATTTCATGGGGATATTCGGGGCCTGCCCATTTCCGTCGGCGAGGTATGTCCATAAATCCACGGTCTTTCCCTTCTTCTTGGCCTTGTTCTTCTTGCCTGCAAAAATACACACGGGCGTATTGTTAAGAGGAACGTATTGTCGCGCCCACAGTGTCGAAGCGCGCCTAAGCAGCTCGTGCAAATGGTGCAAATATCGAAAGCATGGTGACCACGTCGCGCGGAGTTTGGTTAGGTGCGAACGCGCGGGGCGAGGGCGAGAACGGCGGCGCGGACGACGCTCCGCCCGGTCACCTAGGCTTTCGAAAAAATCCTTCTCCACCGGGACTCGTCGTCACGTCGACCGAGAGCGTACCTGAGGACATGGTAACGGTTGAGAAATCCACGGAATTACGTGCCAGGCCGTGCCTACGTGCACCACACGACCACCCTCGCAGAATCCGTATATAAGAATGAACATTGAACCATGTTAGCGCGAGATGTACGCGCGATACGTCTGTGAATGCACGGAAACATGTTGCGCCATCTTTCTCCTATTTGATATTTATTATAGCCCTCGCACATTGGACGCGTTATAAGCGATAGCCAATGAGAGCTCTGCTTTTCTAGTGACGTTCGGAAAAAGCAGAGCTCATTGGCTATCGCTCCATCGCTTATTACTCATCGCGAAAGAATTTGCTTCTAAAAGGCCCTGCTGGAAGACGAATTCGCTCATTGGATATTTGGATCTATTCTAAAAATTACTAAAGAAAAGTATTTCAGTCATTTTAGCAAATTAATTGCATTATCTAAAATTCAATAAAATATCACAATAATTTTTGTATTATATCATATACCCACAGTCCCATTATCGCATTATTAACACTTATTACTAATAAAATTAATAAAGAGAATATATACAGTGTTAAACTAAGATTTTTTAAATGAAATATATTATATAAATCCTTGTTACACATGTATAATACATAATGTTCATTAATTTATGTTAATCTGTTGCATAAATTCATAAATATGATAGGAAATTAACGAGAATCAGAGAAATGCCTTCACGTTGAAAAATCAAGACAGAGAAAGATGATAAATCTAATAAGACAATTCTATTTGCTTCTGTCTGAAATATCTGTTATGATAATTATAGTCTTCATAATCTATTGTCCACAACAATGTCATATACACTGTTAATACGATGCCCAATAGTACTCGATCCGCACTGTAAAAAAAAAATTATATTCGTCAAAATTATTTTAGTTTTCTTATTTTATTTGTTCTCAAAAGTCGTTCTATATGATTTAGAATTTGCATAAATTCTGAATCATATAAATCGATAAATTGTCTTTTAATTTATAGATATCGTACACAATTTTACAAAGGCATTCAAAATTATTTAGCATGAATTTTAAATTGATGTTACTTTAGTTTATATATATAATTTTTTTAAGCTGTTGTAGATGTCAAGAATTCAACTCAATTTTATAAAATCTTACCTCATGATAGGATAAATCCATAAAATAGCAAGAAACCCAGTAAAACTAGGATGTCTCATGTGTCTCATATATCTGCGCAGTTCCCTAGATTTTGTATCCAATGGACCATTTCTTTCAGACACTTTATACCATATCTGCTTGAGTCCACAGAGCTCAGCAATATCCATCATAATGCATCCACTATAAATAATAGTCCAAGCAAATACATGGAGGCTGGAAAATAACATCCAGACTGTCTCGTTGGAAGTGTCAAACTTCCACATTGTTGCAGCTGGAGTCTGCTGCCATTTATTGATCAAGAAGTGAAGACTCGCTGAGCTGCAGGCATTGTAAATACTCCTACTAAGATGTTCGATATGCAGTCGAGAGAAAGTTTGCTTAACGAGATCATTGGCCATGATTGAATGTTGAAAGACAAAGATTGTAATGAGCAACATATCCACTAAAAGAGACCATAAAGTAGATTCAGCTGCATTCTCATCTGAAAACAATAAAATAATATATTATTTGAAAAATAATTATACTATTGTTCAAAGTTTGACGTTATTTAAGAAGGACGTACCTGACACCATGTGTAAACTTTCATTATCGCCGTAAGTTGACAAGAAATAAGTTAGTCTGCACAAGATGTAGCAAGTATATACGAAACTGGAAGCGCCCACGATTACGCTTAACACATTCGAGATCATTTTTTTGAGAGATAAATGACATAAAGGAGTTAAGTTGCACACAGATTATGTTATGGGAAATGTATTTTTGTACTTCGTTGTAATACTTCGTTACGAAAAAGTGTATATTTCATAAACGTGACATTTGTTTATGAATAAATAAATTGCTACCCTAATTTAAGGATTATATATACACTATACACCAGCGTAAAAATAGCATCACATCGACGCTAATACTTTAAGCCGAATCCACAATAATTCAATATTATTTTTTGTACTGGATCCTGGATCACGTGCGAATAAATCACTAGAAATACCACGTGCTGTGTGGTGAAATCTAGTAATTTACTAAATCGCAAGGAAAATGGGCGCGTTCAGCAGACCAAGCCGCTGAGTAGCAGTCGAACGTGATTGGCTCTTACTTTTAGAACCAACCAATCAACGCAGAACGTTGATAAGACGAACTCAACAGTTGTGCTGCTGAACGCGCGGCCATTAACAAATAGGTGAGAGGGAGGAGCTCGGTGCGAGTCAGTGCAAGGTGCAAGTGCACCTTAACCTCTCCGCACTAGAACAGAATTCACACAGAACAAAATTTGCTTGTGTCAGTTGTGCGAGGCTGCCGAGGCTTATATGGCGAGGTATATTCCAGTGTCGATCGCGTTGCAATTTAGTGGTAGTAGTGAGTAGATACGTATGCAGTTATATTTATTACATTCGTCAATTGGAGGGCCATTGTCATCGGGTTAACCCGCATTCCTGATTCCTGCTGATTCATACGATCTGGAGATCTGCCAAGCCACGAAGAGGTTTTTAAAACGGCTCGGTTGGTTTCTCTCGATCTCGAGCTCGTAAGTATCGTCGTATACGGCTGCCTGCCGTATTATGAGACGTATCGTTGACGGATCTTCGATAAGAATGTCGAGATTTCGAAAGACACCTTCGAAAGGACAATCCGAGAAGGTTAAACGTTGAAGGCTTGAAACTTGAAAGTCTCATTTGAGGACATTGCTTCTCCCTACACTTTTTCAACACCTTTTGTAGTTGATAAACATATAGAATGCACAAATTTGAATCAAATTTGATGTTATTATGTATCGACGAGTAGAATATGAAAATAGCAGTTAAAATCGTCGCTTGGCACTATAAAGGAAGGATGATGCAATTTATATAAAGAGATGGAGATTAAGCATTCGATAAAAATAACTTTTTAAGGTTAGGCTAACTGTCAAAAGGTTAGGATATTTTTTTCATAGCATAAGAAAACAAGTTCTACATATTGTGTATTTTTTAAACGTTGGGTCAAGGTTCTGTGGAAAGAGAGGAAGGACAAAAGATTGCGAGTTTTTCTTTCTCTTACCATGTACATATGTTTGTTTTTTTACTTTTGTCAGGTGGTTCAACATGTCAAATCTGTCGGAGCGCATCAATTATGTAGACAGCAGCAGTGATACAGAGACTGATTATAAGGAGACTGATGGAAGGGGAAGGCATCGCTTGTACAAGAACAGATTGAGGTAATTCGCAAATTTCCTGATGCCCAACTTCAATTGCTCAGTTTTAAATTCGGCAACGCAGAATGCCCGTGGGATGACTTCTATATAGATTCACAGCGATGCATTTATTAAAACTACTTTCATTGTACGTTACAAAACAGTATATCATTATTAACACTTAAAACGTTGACATTTTTGGAGATAGAGTCCATCATTCCATATACGTGAATGAAAAGAGAATAGCTCTGTGATTCTAGTTTCTACAATGTCTTAGATTTCTTAGCATGCACTTAGACTTGCCCTTATGAATATCTATTATTCGCATGCAAATTATTCTTTATATATTTTACATGCATTTTGCCAATTGGTAAAATAAAAAGCGTAAAAAATTAATTGAACTCACATAAATGAAGAAAATGCATAACATACACGGTCAGATTTTGTCTTTAATACTTATGTCTTGATACTTTATATATACATATGAACATTGTCGTAGGTATTATTATTATAAATATACTTGAATACATATACATGTATTGAAAAATACAATGACATATAAATATATTTATTTTAAATGTATATTATACATTTTCCTCAACATATTGATTTGATTTAAGTTACTTATATTAAGTTTAATTTTTTTATTGCTTTGAGCTTTGAGCATTTAATATAGTATTTTGATGCCACATATTTGAAAATTCTATGTATAGAAAAATAAATAAAGATAAAACATCTTGCCTTTTGTAATATTATACATTGAAGGAATTCATCATTATACATATGAAGGAATAGAGAAATTAGCAAAACCAGCACTCTTTGCTTTTCTATCATAGAATCTCGTATGTTATAGAATAGAATTAGTTTCTATATATAATACTCTACACATATATAACTTATAGTATATGTATGTGTGTATACATGTATATAAATGTTTACTTCAAAGAGATTAAAACATCTATTGTCACCTTGTATAATGCATATTTCTCTATATCTCTGTATCTAGTTTTTAAATATATTTGTGTATATGCGCGCGTGCGCACACGGAACAATAATTGATAATCTCTTTGAAATTGACATTTTTTGACTATCTAGTAGTGATATTTGAAACCAATATGATAATTTTCAGAAAAGAATTTTTTCCCATGATATAGGTACACAAAAATCGACTTTGCGCCGAATAAAATATTTACTATAAATACAAACGAAAGAATTATTTTCGTGACATTGAATTTCCCGTATCATCGACATACCCAAGACGTTTCATGTCATTTTCTCTTGTATCACGGGAATTTGGCTTTAACGTAATTGCACCATTTGCATTTTGCGAAATGTACATATATCAGATGTTATGGAACCAATAAATTTTTATAAAGTAGCTTAATAGAGACGTTATAGGTGCTTGTATCAGTAGCCGATTAGTATAAGATTACGTGGTTGTTCTGTGCATGTATAGTTGTGGTTCGTCGAAGCCGAAATCTTGTCTGGTACAGAGGGACAGCAGTGGCGATCGGCATTGTCATTCTTTCAATTCCGGCCGAAATTCGCAGGGCACGAGGCTCATTAACAGGTAAATGCACGTAACAGATAAAAGCCGAAGTTTTCCTGTGTGCTTATTTCTTTGAAAACACACAGTTTAAACTATTTACTGAATAAAATTGATATTAAAGAAATAAAACACGAATTTTAACTATTATATTCATTTCGTACAATTACTCTTTCTTTCTTATAATGTCTGCAAATCTCAAAATCGAGCTACCGGGCTTCGCAATTTATAAGGTAGGTCTTACAAATTGCGTTAATACCACATCATCTTATACATCTATCAAGAAGTTTCCTACATTATTAAAAAAATATCTTAATACATATGCTTATTAAGAGAGACAATTAATCTTTCTCGCAGAATTCGTTCAAACGTCAATATGGCCAAACAAAGTCAAAATCAAAATCAAAACAGTGGCAGAGATATCACAATGTCCGGAGGATCGTCAACAGCATCTGCTACCGGGATTAGCAATCAGCCAGCTAGCGATGAAAGAATCACTCTCATCGTCGATAATACCAGGTGATAATAGAAACGTATTAATATAATACATTAAATTAAATAAGCAAATATTAAAAATATAAAATTAAGATATATATTTTTTAGTTAGATTCTAATGTTTTTTATTATTATGCTCTGATATAGTACAAAAATGATGTTATTTTCTGCAGTGTGTTAAAAGCTCTAGAAAGCTACTTTTACATTACTAAACAAAAATTATGTTTTTGATTGTACATCTCAGAAAATATACTGTTGCTGAAAGATTGTAATTTAGTTATTCTTTTATTAGATTTGCTGATTTACTTATCTTTTTATTAAATCCATTTTAATCTTTTTTGTTTCAGATTTATCGTTGATCCAGCTTTGTTCACAGCGCACCCTAATACAATGTTGGGTCGTATGTTCAGTTCAGGCGTGGAATATGCTCAACCTAATGAACGCGGCGAGTATGAGGTCGCCGATGGTATTTCTGCCATGGTTTTCCGTGCTATCTTAGAATATTATAAGGGCGGAGTAATTCGATGTCCCCCGACCGTAAGCGTTCAAGAATTACGAGAAGCTTGCGACTACCTGCTGGTACCTTTTGATGCTAGCACGGTAAAATGCCAAAATCTTAGTAAGTATTGTGAAACAATATATGTATATATTGTTATTAATTTGATATATTGTACAGTTCTTTTATAAGTTTTATAAAAGAAGTTTGTGTTCTTTTTTATATATTATAATATATAATAAAAAAAAATATTAAACTGATGGAAAATGATTTTTTTTATATAGGAATTTTTAAAGTTAAAGAGTTTATTGTTGCAGGAGGATTGCTACACGAATTGTCGAATGAAGGTGCACGCTGCCAGTTCGAAGTATTCTTAGAGGATTTGATCTTGCCATTGATGGTGAACAGTGCGCGACGCGGTGATCGCGAGTGTCATATTGTCGTCTTGCTCGAAGACGATATCGTCGATTGGGATGAGGAGTATCCGCCCCAAATGGGAGAAGAATACTCCCAAAGTAAGTGAATAGGATTTTTAAGAATTAAAAATTAAAGAAAACAGATTAAAAAGGCAGATTGCGTGTTACGTTAATTTTACGGTTATTTAATGATTATTAAAGCCAAAGAAAAGTGTTAAAAGTAGGCAGGAACCTTAAGCTTTGCAACATTCTACATATGTATATTTCTAAGTTAAGAACTTTATCGTAAGAAGTGAATAAAGTCTTAAATGAGTAATCATTTGAAACTTCTTGTTTTTAACAAACATAACTTTTATATTAATTAATATGGAAGCACACAAATTTTTAGATAGTATATTTTGGCAGTTTATTTTACTTAAATTATTTTATTTATTAAAAATTAAATATAATATTAAATATCTTGCGTGGATTCTATAGTGTAACTCACTTAAAATAATTCTTTTAAATCTTCTCTTTTATACATACTTTTGATATAACACGTAATTTGTTATAAGTATAAGTAACCTTCAGAAGCTTTAAGAAAACACGTGCAACTTTTTTGAAAGCGTTAACCTTACACTGTGTTCAATGTAAAATCGATTAACTTTGTCTTTGAAGGCATAATCTCCATTAGTTCCGCCTGTTTTCTTCAGCAATAAATTCTCAAGGTAACTTGTGATATTAATATCTGTAATGTGCACCATATATTTAACCCCTCGCACACTTAGGAAATGCTGGACTTTATGTAGAGACCTGGAATTTGTGTGCGACTTAACTAATGGACTTTAAACGTTGATATAATAAACCTATATATCATAAACATAAAAGAAACATAATTTTCTTTAAAGACTGAAATTTGTTTCAAAATTAAAACTGTACACATATATATTTCGTGATTTTATTTTATTATAGTTCAATTTCTTTCTTACTTTTATTTGACTCTCTTTATTTCGTAAAGTCTAAAATCTAGATCTCAAACATTGGTTATTTTATATCATACCCTTTTTTTTACTTTCAGCTGTCAATAGCACGGCGATGTATCGCTTTTTCAAGTACATCGAAAACCGAGACGTGGCCAAGCAAGTAATGAAGGAGCGTGGCCTTAAAAAAATTCGTTTAGGCATCGAGGGCTATCCGACTTACAAAGAGAAAGTAAAGAAACGCGCCGGTGGTCGCGCTGAGGTCATCTACAATTATGTTCAGCGTCCCTTCATCCATATGTCTTGGGAAAAAGAAGAGGCCAAGAGTCGTCACGTTGACTTCCAATGCGTTAAATCCAAGTCAGTGACGAACCTGGCTGAAGCCACAGCCGACCCTGTTCTGGATGCTGCTGGAAATCCTATGCTTCTCCAGGTTGCTGAAGGAGCAGTCTCCCAGCCAGAAGTAGTTGGACTTCCTATGGGTTCGGACGCTGATGTGGATGGACCGATGGGACCTGGCGATCAAGACTTGGGTCCGATACCATCAGACGAGCTACCGTTATAGATGGGAGTAAACTGGAATGGGATTTCGAAATCCTGAAAAAGATCTTGAAAACAAACTTTAAGAAAATATTTATTTATAAAGTTCTTAAAAAAAGTTCTTGAAGAAAATCTTGTAGTCTCCATCTTGAAGAATGAGAACTTAATTCTGAAAACCGGAGTGTACTGGATTCTTAAAAGACTGAGGTGCATTTGATTTGAATCGTTACAAATTGAACTCTGAAGACTTTGGAATACATTGGATCTTGTGAACGGAAGATATACGCTGAAAATTTTCCAGAATGCATATCCTAAAAATTCTACAGCTTAGAAAAAGAAGGAATCAATTATTTATGAGGTAATTTCCGTCCTTTTGTCACGGAATTTATACGATCCCGTAAAGAAAAATGTATTTATGTTTTGAAAGATTTACGAAAAGAAATGATTTTAGTATTACTTTGTGAACGAGACTTCATTATTGACGTTATATTGTTGTATTTTACTATTATATGGATTATTATTATTATTTTTTTAGGTTTTCTATTTGTTCGACCGTGTGATTAAAAAAACAGGATGCATCGAAAGATTTATCAAGATACTATGCACTCCAGTCTTTACGATTCTATGTTTTGCTTTTTTCCCGGTTTCCTTCTGTTTCGAATTTATACGATTCTATCTAAAAACATTATTGAAGTCAAAAGACGAAGGAATATTTATAATTAATGATAATGCAATGTGTATGAATGTCGTTCTTTTGTCACCATACGGTTTTTGAAGGTATGTATGACTCTGTTTAAGAAAAAAGACTTATATTAGGACTATGAATGACATGAATTTCTTCGTCTAGCATCTCTTGTCATAAAGTTTTTGTGATCTTTTGCAATTTTGTGTATATAAGCGTTTTTAATATATATGTATATAGATTTACTTAGGTGTATCATTTTTTGCGAATACGATCGATGTATTATCGTTGTATCTTCTACTACCATCGGTCTTTCCCGTTTTATACTATTATAATAAACAAAGTTGAATACGCGATTTTTTCTCAAATAAATTTTTGCCATTTTTACTCTTTCAAACTTATTTTCCTTTTATTACAATTTTCCTAAAGGGCTTTTATATTATTGAAGTATTTCCTAATATAGAAAATTTGTCAGAGATGTATAGACATTTTAAAAAGAAGTTTTAACTAAACAATATTAGCCATATATTTGCATGAGTTTTTTAATTTTAAGATACTCGACCTATTTTTAAGCTCTTGAGACTTTTTTAAGGGTGGAATTCATATTGTGGTTTGTTTTTTTATAGTTTTATATTCAACTTCTCTCAATTCTTAATTTAACATTATCTATGTTTTCACGAGAAAGTTGAGACTATTATATGGACAAAAGGACATTGTAAGAATACCATTCTCACATATAGACAACATTCCAGATGGAGCTTTCATTCTTATCCATACACACAAATAGAGTAAAAATCTTTGTCATTACTTTACCCTATTGCAAAGTACATTCCAGTATGATAAATCGAATAAATTTTTAACATGTTAAATCATTAATTATAGTGACTAAAATTATGAGGATTTCGAATTAACCCCCTCCCCTTATCTGCCCCTCTCATCATCTCTCCTTTCGAGGCTTAGTAGGTCGTCAAAAAGGAAGTCGTTCGCCTCCCCCGACCCGGGGGAGGCGCACGCGCTATCAGGGGGTGGGGGTTGGACGATCAATAAGGGACGTACTACCCCCGGCGGCGGCCTCAGGAGGGCAGGAGATCAGTAGCGTACGGTCGCGCGACAGGTGCACGACGAGGGTGCGTGCGTGGGGTGTGTGCGCATAGAGGGTGAGTCGCGAGTGAGCGAGGGCAAGTGAGAGCAAAACTGCCCCTCCTCCTCCTCTACCCCCGGCGCTGCGGGAAAAACTCGCCTCAGCATGCAACCACCGCCGAGAAAAGTAAGAGGAAGTCATTGCGTACTCCAGAACTCACCCCCGTTCCGAACAACGGGTTGTAACCGCTGTAATCTTGTATGGTTGACTCTCAATGCTGTAGGTAGGGGAGAAACGTCTTTACGTCAAGCCAAGTGCGTCCGAAACGCAAGAGTCATCTTCTTGTGTTATAGTTACACAAGAAAATCGACCTTATATCGTGTCAAACGTAAAGATCGTTTTCCTATGCCGAAGCCACGTAGAAAAAGAAACTTGAACATTCGTCTCAGTCTTTTAATCAATATAAAACGATAATGACATAGCAATTCTTCGCGCGATTTTAATAATATAGTTCTATGTACGAATCAGTAATAAATAATGTATAATCAAGAACACAAAAAAAATAATAATAATTAAATATATGCTTCAATTTATAAGATCCGTGTTTTCTACAAAAAGTCAAATAATTTTGAAGAATATTGAAACAATTTTAATCCTTTAATATCAATAATGATAATATTAATTTTATACCAATCTCAAAATAAGAAAAGTAATAAAAATCTAATAATAGTAAATACACAGTAATAGAATGAGAAAGAGCGAGGTTTACTTATAATTATATATCATCAGAATTGAAATTCTGTAAAATTATGCCGGTTTTAATTGACAGTTCAAAGGAGGACGCTCTTTAAGAAAGAAATGGAGAGGGTGGGAAGGAAGAATTAATAAAGCGAAGAAGCAGATAGGCGAAAGAGTGCACGTCCAACGTAATCGCTGTTAACACCTTCATGTCGGAATTTCGCGAGCAATTTACTTTTGATATTGTCTTGTATATTACGTGGAGAGACGAAATACGCTTACAGAAATTATAAAATTATATAGAAATTTTTAAAAAGTAACAGAGTGATAGAATAATCTCAAGGAAATGTTTTTATCGATTTTGTCAAAAAGATTTGGGCAGCGTGCATTTCTGGACGACATTACGTTACACTGCTAAATGTGTGTGTGTGTGTGTGTATGTGTATAATATAAATATTATTAAGAGCAATCGTTACAAATGCTAGTTTATAAGTAATTTATAAATTCATATTTATTTATATTTCTTATATAATCTATATGGATATAGCATTACCATTTTAAATAATAATTATAATTACTTACATAATATATTTAATCACAATTATATCTTGAAAAATTAATTACAAAGTTGCGATTAATTTTAACAACATGATTTACTGTTTTTATTGCAATTTTTAACTTTGCAATTTACCGTTTTATGTCATTGGGCGATGTTCGTTTCTTAGAAAAGAAACATTTCTTCATACACGTATACATACACATATACATACGTATGGCTAAATAAAAAATTCTTCACCAAGAAACAACTATAAATACCGTTTCATATGATATTAAAACACCCTGTGTCGATTATCATTGATTTTCGATTTGCACTTGGAGGAGTGAAAGAAAGAGAAAGAAAAAAGAGAGAGAGAGCTTGAGAGATTCGATTAATTGCTAGAAATAAGAAACTTCAAGTAATTTATAATTAAAATTCTTTTAATTAAAATGTGAAATAGTAAAATAACTAATTTATGTTTATTTAATTTGTTTTCTTTGTTTGATTGTAAGGGAAACTACGCGAAATTTCTAAAAAATGTGCACACGGAGCAGGCGGCAAAATTGCAGGCGAAAAATCAGCATGAGTGCGATCTTCTGGAAGACATACGGTGAGTTGTTATTAAACGACAATTTGGGCGCAATATTGCGTTTTTTTAAATAATACAGTTTACAGCTTGGGAGAATAATTTTATATTTTTAAAAAGTTTACCAGTTGTGATTATTATTTCAAAATTGTTGTTGATAAATTTTTCAAATGGTTTCGATAATCAAATAAGTATAGTAATTTTTTTCTTTCAGTAATTTTACGATAAAAAAGTCTGCCATTGAAAAATCCTACTCTGAGGTAAGGAATTATTCACATTTTTTATGTGTTATTTTTTAATAGTAATAAATATTTATAGTACTCGTTACTATTAATTTTTTAATTGTGATATGGACATACCGTTTTTCAGGCGTTACTCAAAATATCGTCTGCGTACTTAAATAAGAAGATACCGAATATACCAGATCTCAAATTCGATGGAGCAGAAGAGAAATGGTAATTAGATCTTGCAAAACGAAAGTCTGCACGTATAACATATATATGTTGCGGAAAATCTTATACACATTAAAAACTATTTTTGCGCACTTACAATATTTAATTCTAATAAGATTAGATTGGTTTTATAATCTACGTTAATAATTAGCTATTATTAATTTCTGATAATTAATTGACCCAATTAATATATACATGAAATTTTGATACGTTATCGTGTAACATAAAGATGAATCGATATGACTTAACAAAAGTAAGAATTATATATTCGCGTATCATATACACGGGAATTTGACCTCTACGGAATTGTACCGGTTTCAATTCCCGGCTGTTTATCGATCGGGGAAGTTTTCCAAGGAGAAGAAGGGTCATAGGTAAATGGCGATCCGCTGGCGGGCGGTCGAATGATTATAGGAACATGTGGAACGTGTGGCGTACCGTGCTGGAGGAGAACGAGAAGCTGGCGCGCGCACGCCTCGCCGCTGTCGAGATCTTCCAGCAGCAAATCGCCGATGACGCCAAGATCCTCAGAATGCACAAATTACAAATCTCTAAGAAGGTATTGAGATTGAAGATTTTGCCATAAATTAATAATACACATCTTATATTTTATGTATTTGATATATAAATATGACAATGATAACACAAGTTGGAAAGAAATAGATTTTTGAATTATTTAGAAAAGAACATTTAAAATATGTTTTTTTTTTTTTAAATAAAAATTATAAGAAAATTGTATACATGCAGAGCGTTTATAAATGCAATTTATATTCATAAATATAATTATTTGTATAAATATTATATTATAAATGCTATATGTAGCGTATTGCACACCTATACTTCTGTAATAAATGTATTTCTAGGCAATCGACCAATTATTGATAGTACAAAAAGAGCTCCAAACTTGCGTACAGGATGTCGACAAGACGAAGAAATTGTACTTTGATGAAGAACATAGCGCACACGATGTGCGTGATAAAGCAAAAGACATCGAAGAAAAGTACGTATATCATTTAAATTTCACTTATTTACTCGAAAATTAAGTCTCTCTTGAGAAAAAATTTTGCGACAATTTTTCCCTTGATAAAATTCTTATAAAATATAAACTCTAATATAATTTTGTTTCTTGATGAGAACAATTTTACAAAAAAACATGTATTATTATCTTTGTAATATATATTGTATATATATATTTATACTCGAAACTCGAAGTTTTCTTACTTGTTTTAATAATCTTTTCAACTTTTTGACCATTTGTTTTTCTTTTTCATACGCTGTGTATTATCATTATTATTGGCTAACTATATGAGCCGCGGCCGCACAATCGCGAATGCAATAATTCATGTTCACTCAATGCTTTCAGACTGAAGAAAAAGAAGGGTTCCTTCTTCCAATCAATAACGTCTTTGCAGAAAAATAGCGCCAAGGTATATGATTCTTTATTATAAAAATTAATCGATTATTGCAGATATTTTAAGACGTAAATCATCACACGAGATCTTTTCAAAATTCATAATTTTTTTGAGGCTATGGATTTTATTAAACAAATACTTTTTAGTTTTGAATAATCTCTTTTGCATGTCAGGTGAGCTCGAAGCGAGACGCTTTGGAGGAGAAATCAACTGGTGCTCGCAATGATTACCTATTGAGCCTCGCCGCCGCCAATGCCCATCAGAACCGATATTTTGTAGTCGATTTACAGAGCACCATGCAGGTAAGTCTCCACACAGCGGTGATGGTGATATGCGATCGGCAAATTGAAAGATAGCAGTAAGATCAGAAAATATTTTAGTATGCAATTCCATATTAAATGCGCAATTCTAAGCTCTTTCTAAGTCGAGGCAATAATTTCAAATGTCCTACTCCGCAATCTCCGTATGCGTTAATATAATGTGAATTGCTATTGTTCCTTTTATCTTGGCAAAATCTCGATTTTTATATTTTATACCTGAGACTATTTCTATTTGCTGTATTTCTTCACGTTGTTTAGTATTTGGAGCAAGGAGTTTACGACAAAGTAGCGGAGTACTTAACACTGATGGGACGCACGGAGCTGCTCACTTGTCTAGCCACACAGAACAGCTTCGGCAAGATTCGCGATCAAGCTCAGCAGGTACGTCTAAAAATCGACATCGGAATAATAGAGAGACCAGCAATGTTATTCATAATATTATTTTTTTCATTTATTTTAATTTTTATATTCCTTACCTACTTTATACTCCGAGATTTGTATTCTTTTTTCTTCTTAATCTTTATTATGTTGATATTACTGTAAAAATTTTTATTTTTGATCACAACGAGGAAAGGATTTACGAATAACATGTCGAATTACAGCTTACTAGGGAGTACAATATCCAATGTTGCTGTTTATACTATCCTGTTTTGAAGCAACATATTCAATACGAGTTTGAGCGTTGCGATAACGATCCAGTAGATAGGTTTGTAGATCATCTGTACATAGTTTGTAGATTATAATGTTTTATTTTAAATCATATCGATATGATAACGAAATAAATTTTAGACGTAATCAGTACTGAATTGGCGTTGCAAAAAATTATCTTCTGTGAAACTACATTTTAATAGCATGATCTGTATAAAAATTTTTGCGAATCTAGGGTAACTGCCGATCATTCAGCGGCGACGACATTGGGCAAAGAAGCGCGTCGCTGGTCGACAAAAATTGCCCGCGAGGTCAGCAACATTCGTGAAAATAACCGGAAACTTCAAATGTTATACCAACTCAAAGAGTCTGGTCAGAAGGTTCGTGTCACTGGATGTCCTGAAAGAAAGGAAAGAAAAAATAAATTGTAAACCTTTCTAATTTGTTTTTTTTTTTTTAGACTGATCCGAACGATCCTAATGGTCCAGATTTAGATACTAAGATCGATGAATTGAAGCACGCCGTTCGACGAGCAGAGGTAAGCTTTAACTTTATCTACAAAAAAAAGAAAGAATTATTTATTTTGATATATATCCAAAAATTAAGTCAAATGATAATTACAATAATTTCTATAGTGTATCGTACCTACTTATAAAATATATATTTTTTTCTAACAGACAGCAAAACTCAAGGCGGAAGCAAGGCTAGAATGTCTTCGACTCGGTGGAGGTTTGTTAATATTTTCTGTTTTAATAGAAATATAACATTTTTTTTACATTGATCTATAAGTTTATAAATTTTACTCTGCTTCGTATTTGACAGTGAACGTAGACGAATTCTTACAAGAGGCTGAAACACTAAGCGTTCAGGACATGCCGCGTTCGGCTAGTTCTCTCTCTGTTAGGACAGATGCATCTGGTGCAGCGGTAATTCTCAAAATGCATAATGTGCAATTCGTCAAATTTTTCTCTAACAAAGATAGATATATTCTATATGAATATATAAAAATATTTTCTATTATTTTTTCAATCTTAGTTTTCCATCTCTAGCATTAGCCACTTAAATAATTGTATCCGACAATAGAGAATTTGTTGAACGATCGCTCTCATTAAATCATAACACTGTGCAGTCAAGAATAAAAACATGTGAAAAAATTATGCACAGTTTTTTAATAATAACAAAAGAAATGTACTTATATACAATATTACTTTTAGGAACATCCATCATCGGACTCATTCTACGACAGCGACGGCGATGGCGGAAGCGACCTAACGACATTGGAGCGACCCGGAAAGAATGCGCCTCAACAGGAAGAGGAAATTGAAGAAAGACAGAGGCATGACAGTGCCGAAGTCGATGGTATGCAGATAATTTTCATACAAAATTAAATTTTACAAGTATTTACATAATTTATTTATTATTTACATTAACTTATTTTATATATTTGATATATACCGTGTAGAAAACTGAAAATTATCTTTTTAGCATTGCTGGAGCAGGAGAAGCAACGGATAGAGCAGTTAACGGCAGGCTGGGAAGATCCTATGTCGGTTGATTGGGAGAACGAAGAGAAAGATGAACAGGACATGACGCACGAGACACCAGAGATGCCTTCTAACCAACCCATATACAAATGCACTGCTCTATACTCCTATACAGTAAGCGATTCTGTAGAATTATACTTTATAGAATAAATACAAAGTATTGATTATAGGAAATTAAATAGCACTTCGTGCATTAGAAATATCCTTGATTAAAGTGATATTTTTTGGTATATATTCTATAAAAACAAACTAATTTTTCTCTTTTAGGCGCAAAATATCGATGAGCTTTCCATCGTGGAAAGCGAGCAGCTAGATGTGGTGGGTGAAGGCGATGGCGACGGATGGTTAAGAGCAAGAAATTACCGAGGAGAGGAAGGTTTCGTTCCTCAAAACTATCTCGATGTAGAAAGAGAACCTGAGACCACCACCGGTCTAACTTCGCAGGGTCCAGGTCTGGTCCAGCAGATCTCCTTCTCATCCGTTGATTACACGATTGACGATCATGACGCCGTCGACCCCGATGCCAATTTGCAAAGTGCCGCTTCGGAAGCCATAATACAAAACCACGTTGGAGGTATATCGGAAAATTCGATTCGTTTATACCTCTCGTTTGTCTCGACAGGATCTAAAATTTCAGATATTCAAAATAACATGATACATACATTAAATTATAGAAATGGAGCAATATTGCATCGCACTTTACGATTACGACGCGACATGCGAGGAGGAGCTGAGCTTTTTGGAAGGTGACATCGTTAAGGTGTTGAAAAAAGAACCACACGATGTAGACGACGGCTGGTGGGAAGGTGAGCTGAGAGGTCAGCAGGGTCTTTTCCCCTCTCTCGTCGTGGAACCTTGTGGTGCGGACGGATGTCCTTTGACCCCACAGGTGAGAAATTAAGTATCGTTTTAAATAGATCAGAATCAAAATTATAAATCGAATAATCAACTTATAACTAATTGTATAACAGAAAAGTAATATAACATTTTTTTATTTCAGGAAAATGTAACACCACCGAGTTCCGCGCCGCCAGTCTTTACTCCACCAGAAGCACCGGAAGAATTTTTGCTAGCCGATGAGCTTGCTCAAATGGAAGGTAATTATAGCTACTTTTATTAATTTGGAATATTTTTGTACATGTATGTACTTACACATATTATTTTTATATATTGCTTATATGTATAAAAATAAAAGAGTATTTCCACATATATACATTTACTTATTTATTTATTATATGTGTCTATTATAGAATCGCAAGAAGAGAAGTCAATGGTGAACGGGGATAGTGGAACGGGGATATTTAAGATAAATTTGTCGCAAGACCAAAAGGAACACTACGGTTTACAGTTCGAGGAAGATGAAACGCCAGGTATAGGTGAGTTTCCAAATTAAATAGAAATCTTCGAAATTGCTATGATAATAGCTGAAATACAGCAGGTATTATTCATTTTAATCTATGAAACATTATGACTTGCTGCACAGTCGTGGAGATATCAGATGAATCAGGTGATAAGGTAATTTGGTACAATGTGAAAAATTATTTATACGTTTGGTTTCAATGTTTTCTTCTTTACAAAAAGCATGCAATTATTTTTATCAAAGGTTTAATATATTAATGTTACACGGAAGTTTCTTATGATTAACAATAAAGTTTGCTTCAGAGAGAGATTTCATCAAAATCAAATTTTATTTCTACAATGAAATAGTTATGTTGTTTTTCTCAAATCTAATGAAATATGAGAGATATGATTTATACAGACTTACAGAGTTACACAGAGTTACCTTATATCAAGAATAAAACTTTATTCAATTCGCAGATGGAAAAGCCCGAGGATCCTAAATCCGGTAAAGACTTCAAATCCACTAGCCAAAAAGACGATTACGGTCTTGGAGTGGCTCAGATAGTGATCACAGCCGCAACTCCGATGGAAGAGATCGAACATCCCTTCCCCGGTGCGGAGGAGACTCCGGAAGACTCGGTAAAGTCTGCAGAAGCCTCCGAAGTTGATCCTGAAGCTTCAAGTGCGGCCTCTGATCCAAATGAAAGCGAATGTAAAGAGGAAGAAGAACCGACCGTCATCTTGGACGAGAAGGAGGGAGAAGAAGCTGAAGAAAAGTCTACAATTGACGAACTTCCAACCGACTCGGCACCATTTCCAATCAGCAGCAGTTCTGGAAGCGAAGCGGAATCAACTTCCGGCCCCAGCACCAACGAAAATTCTCAATCGAGGGGAACGGTAGTAGAAGTGACGGAAGAAGTTTCAGAGGTCATGGAAGAGGACGAAATCGCGCCAGGGAAAATGCTGGTAGGAGGAAGAGCCAGCATCCCAGATGAGCTACAGCCGGATCAATTGGAAAAATTGCAAACGCTCAAGGAATCGAACGCCTAGGACTGACTGAGCCCCGGGGCCAACAAGGGCAGAATTACCTTGCCTGATGGCCATCCCGCCAACTTCCGACATCTGCTAGACTTCTGGCGATCACCTGAGGTGCTAGGCAAAAAAGACTAACTGTAATAAACTCACGCTAAGACTCTATCTGAAATTCATAAGGTTCTTATGGTGATCGAGTAGTGGTGAGAATAAAGACGTTTGGAATTGTGACTGACCTATCTTTAAAGTAATGGATGTTAATAGATCAAGTAATGCGCTGAAGACTGTCTAAATTATGGCTATATAAGCATAAGAATTATTTTCGCGTACCGAAAGTACGGAAAAATGTCCAGAATAAGATTTAACTTCGAACTACTTTGAAAATAATGTATGTTATATATCTTTATTAACGAATCAGGATCATAAGAAAAGATTCATTTATGAAGCTACTTATATACTGATTACCGTACTGATTTATTAACATCCTGAAGAAGAGAGATGATCTAGTAAATTAATTGAACAAAATATTCTGTTGAATAAGAAATAATTTGAAGTACATGAGATGTTTAAAATCAGAACAGTCACAAAGGGTAGAAAAATTAATAGACAAGATCACCAAGACTTTATGTAAGACTTTATATAAGGTCACCGAGATTTCTTTGTGTTGACCGATTAATAAAAGATTAGAAGAATTAATTTGTCTTATCTTAGGACAAATTGAGCTTTAATGAGTTGATTAAACTCTTGAGTTAATAAAGCTGACGAAGGGGACGGAGGGGGAGATTTTCTTTCGTAGGAGACGATGTACAGTGAATGGGATAATAGAAAGAATTGTCGATACCTGTGTACTATAAAGGGCGTACATTTCAAAGGAATTACACTGGTGTTGCATGTAAAAAGGACTATTCATTCAATATTCCTCATCTTTCGTTTTCATTTTCCTTGTCCAACATACTGAAAGTGTATAATTAAATCTATATGCTAAAATTAAATGGCCTCTTTATGTTGTTAAGGACAATATCATATATTGTATATGTCATGAAAACAAATTCGATTACATGCTAAAGAGGGAAACATATACAAAATAAAAAATGTCTGACGGTCCCAAGGATAAAATTATTAAAGTTTATAGAAAAGTTCAAAACTTTATTGTATACATATATTACATAGAAAAAAAACTCAAATAAGACTCGTGAAAAATCTTTGATACAGAAATTATTTCAGAATAAAAAACTGATAGCTCTTTAAGCTTGCATTCGCAAAGCACCATCCAATCTAATTGTCTCCCCATTTAATAACGGGTTTTCAACGATCTGCTGTGCCAACATGGCATACTCATCGGGACTCCCTAATCTCTGAGGAAATGGGATGCTCTTCGCCAAAAAGACGCGTACTTTTTCTGGCAGTGCCCTTAATAACGGAGTATCAAAAAGTCCTGGAGCAATTGTTACAACACGAATTCCATCCTTGGAAAGATCGCGAGCAATAGGTAAAGTCATTCCTACATTAAAATATAAATTATAGAAAATAAAAAACTAAACATCTAAATAAATAAAAAGAGTGAGAAAATGAATAGACAATACCTACGACTGCTCCTTTCGAAGCAGAATAAGCAGCCTGTCCCATTTGACCATCAAAAGCCGCGACACTTGCAGTGTTAATAATTACACCTCTTTGACCATCTTGATTAGGTGTGTTTTCAATCATCAAGCCGGCAGAGAGGCGAATAGCGTTGAAGGTGCCGATGGTGTTGACTTGGATAATTTTAGCAAAATCCTCCAGTTTGTGAGGAATTTTTTTATTACTGTTATACGTCTTGAAAGCTATGGCAATACCGGCGGCGTTGACGAGAACGTCAAGCTTGCCAAATTTTTGTTTCGTAAGATCGAGAGCAGCTTGGACATCAGATTCCGAAGTTACCTTCGAAGAAAGAAAGTTAAGACGTTACATTTAACTGAGATAATAAGGTAAGAATACATGATATATAATAAGAATAAATAGAACATAATAATATTGATGGAAAATTACAAGTTATAATTTTAAAATATAGATAATACATAATTTAATGTTTTAAATACATACACACATAGGTGCGAATACTGCATTGGCCTCTCCCAATTCGTCGGCCACAGTTTTACCTTTCGAAGTAGGTAAATCGCCAATAATCACCTTTGCACCTTGCTTGACGAATCTTTCTACTGTACCACGGCCTAGCCCGGAGGCACCGCCTGTCACCAAAGCCACAGTACCCTATAATAAATAAAAACAGTTTTTATCTCTCTTTATCACAAATGAGTCCCATTAAGCATTTTGATACAAAATGTAATCGTTTTAATTTTTACATGCAATTATCTCCAAAGCTGACATCCCGGATAAAAAAATATATTAGATAAAAATTATTCTCTTTGGAGAGAAACGTCTTATAATTATATCACAACTTTATTCCAAATGCTTGCGAGTTGCTTAACAAGATTATTTATTTCAAAGACTGCGTTCTAATATTCAGCCAATGCTGAAAATCTAAGGTGTGAATATCAGAAAGCAATCTAAATAAGGCCATATGTTCCTTTCAGGATGACTTTAACCTTTAACCCGATGTCATTGTCCAAAAACAAGAACTGTAGTATGACATAATCCTAAATCAAATCCAAGAAAACCCTGTGACGTTTTTTGATGTAAAAAACATAGTGTAAAATACATTATATTATTATTAAAATATATGTACAATAAATATATGTGTACAGCTATATATACCACTGTAATTAATTAGAGACATAAGTAAAACAAATGGCAAATTGCTGCTGTAATAAAAGATAGAAGTATGAATACATTGTTTAAACGACAAACATACCTTCAACATTTTCGAGTTTCAATTTTTCTTTCAATATAAATGTTAATAAGCTTCGCGGCCCTCACTCTCACTAGTCACGAGGATCGTCCAAGCTTTATTGAAGGTCTTCTTCTAAACACGTCGTGTATTTTATACTTGGATTGACGGGGGATAAATTCCAATTATTCCAACAATGAATCGCAAGAAATTATCTCGGTGGACTTTAGATCCTGATGAGATAACAAGTTAGCAGGGAGTGGGCTGGGCAATGTTATAGATACTATTGGACGGATGAAAGACCTATTGAAGATTGAAGGTTATATCTACTGTGTACAGAAACACAAACTACTTCAATTAATAAATAATATTTAGTATCGTAGTAAATGCAAATATTACGAAGCTTCCACGTGGCGAAGACTTATTGGCGGACTTGGAGTGATTTTCACCAATTTTGACCAACATTAAAACTCCAATTAGCTTAATCGACGATTAAAATGCTTTGTTAAGTAGATAGTCAATGTATGCATATTTTAATCACAAAAATAAGAAAGTTGCGATAAACGTTGACGATACTGTGTCAAGTCTTGGAAAAATATATATTTTAATTATAATATTAAAATATTAAAATGTAAATGTAATATTTTTCATAAGCTAACGTAAATTAAAGAAATTTTGTTCAATTAACTTATATAAATAAATCCGATTCATTCTTTTTTTAAATTAGACTCTATAGATGATTAATTGCCATTTTGATGACATATTAAACACAGATTGCATTGTTTACAATAAATTGTTGAGATTTGTATTGCATTTGCGTCCGCAGGAAGAAGAGATTTTCCAGGGACAAAGATACTGTTACTAGAAAGCGCACATTCCTATTGGGTATCGGCGTATATAAATATTTTACTATCAAGTAAACAGAACGTAGCGAGTGTAGCGACTGTAGCGTGTGACTCAAACGTCAAACGCCGAGAACCGACGGAGACGATCGTTTGTTATAACTGTCTGGCATTAATCAGTATCACGTCGAAAAATGTCGGCGATGTTGACTGCCGATTGGTTTCCCCTGGGACGAGACGTATACTTTCGGTAAATGTACCCTGAAATTTACACATCTGACAAGTATAACGCTTTTGCACGGTTATGTTTTGTGTGACAATGAAGCTGTCACTGCTTGACACATCGTTACTAATGGCCCGTTACCGACTTTTATTGCAGCAAATTCGAGCTGTACCCGATATCCTTCCAGTACGAGATTTCCAGCAACAATTTGTTAGTGGCGGCTCCATACGGGGGCTCCATCGCTGTAACGAGAAACCCGAAGAAACTCGTCAAAGTCCAAGGGGCTAACAAGCCTTTAATATTGCTGTACACATCGTCAGGAAAACCGACAGCCAAGCTGCAAGTGAGATCTCTTTAGTTCAAAGACTCTCTACGACTTTAACTTTCTTTACATTTATTCCTTATTCTTTGCTTAACTTTCTATTAGTGGAGCAGTGGACAACTGATATCGTTCGGCTGGTCCCAGCAAGAAGAATTGTTGTGTGTGCAAGATGATGGCATGGTTCTCATATATGACATGTTCGGAACTTATCAGCATACCTTTAGCATGGGAAATGTAAGTCAACGAGCTATAAATCTCTAATTATGGATGAATTTTTTGATATGCATTATTTTTTTTTCCTTTCAAGGCAGCCAAAGATACTAAAGTTATCGATGCAAAGTTCTTCACGACATCTAATAGTACTGGGATAGCCGTTTTGACGTCTACCAATCGTATATTTCTAGTGAACAATGTGTCTGAACCTAAAGTCCGACCAATCACTGATATGCCAAGTAAATATATTAAATATAACATATTTGTACGGGTTCTCCTTGAATTTTCACTGTTATCACAATTTTTACTTCTAGGATATCCAATTGATTGTTGGTGCATGGTACATTGCGACAGGGAGACACAAGTAATTTTGTCAAATAGAGAAGGAATATTTGTAATTCATCAGTCCCATCCAAACACTTATTCATTTGTAAGCATACTATTATATAATTCATTTGACCTGAATTCTGTGCATTTAAAAATCAATATTTAATTCAAGTGTTGCTTTATTTTGCTTTTAGAGCAATCTCTTCAGTAATAAGATCAATAATGTGATAGCGATAGCTGTGTCCACCAATAATCGACACATTGCGCTTTATTCCGATACTGGACATTTGTACATTGGTTCGATAGACTTTAGAGAGAAGTATTGTGAATGTTATACGAATATGAAGGAACCTTTTGCAAATATAGCTTGGTTAGTAAACACAATATAATTCAAATTATTTAAATTTAATATAAATTTTAGAGAATACAATATTAGGATTTGACAAATGTTTACAGGTGTGGTACGGAAGCCGTAGTGTGCAGCTGGAACAGTACGATAATGGTGGTGGGCCGTACAGCTGATACTATAGTATACAATTACGATGGTCCAGTACACTTGGTCACAGAGATTGACGGAGTACGTGTGTTGTCAAGTAGTTCGCACGAAATGATACAGAAAGTACCAAACGTCGTCCAAAGAATATTTAGAATCAACTCGACGGATCCTGCTTCCTATCTCCTAGAAGCTTCTAAGCAGTTTCAGAAGAAAAGCCACAAGGCCGACAGTTATATAGATTTAGTGAAGGATAAGCTGGACTCGGCGATAAAAGCGTGTATTGACGGTGCGAGTCACGAATTTGATTTCGAAACGCAAAAGATTCTGATGAGAGTAAGTTGAACAAACTTACATTTATTGAGAGAGATATTAAAACTATTTAACATTGTCAATTTTTCGTCAGGCTGCCAAGTTTGGAAAAGGATTCAGCAAAACGATAGATTCAGAATATTACGTTCAAATGTGCAGGATTTTGAGAGTCTTGAATGCAGTGAGACATCCTGCTGTGGGGATTCCGTTAACATATACGCAGTATCCTTTTGTATTCAGTTGATATACATTGCGTAAGATCTCTTCATGCGTTCTTCGTATCATTTTGATAATTGTTGCAATCTACGAAAATCCTTAATGATGTTAGATTTAATATTCTCACAAATCAAGTGCTATTAGATCGGCTGGTAGCACGAAGACATTATTATTTAAGTATACAAGTAGCGCGTCACTTGCAATTACCCGAGATTGATGGAGAAAGTAGAATATTAGCACATTGGGCTTGCTACAAAGTAAGAAATGATTTTACGTAAAAAGACGAGTTTTACGAGCGGTTTAAAACATATATTTTCTTTTTGTACTTCACAGGTGAAACAAACGCAGTTAGATAAGGAACAAATAGCAGAGGAGATCGCTGATAAATTAGGATACGCTCCTGGTGTTTCATATAGCGAAATCGCGAAAAGAGCGGCGGATTGCGGACGAAAGCAATTGGCCATAAAAGTAAATTTCTTAATGTACTTATACGAATATGTTGGGTATTACATAATTTACCGCGGGAAACTATACATTAGCATCTTTTCAGTTAATCGACTACGAACCGCGTGCACGTCAACAAGTACCCTTGCTGTTAACACTTGGCGAGGAGCGTGCTGCTCTGCATAAAGCAGTCGAAAGCGGCAATACGGATTTAGTCTATACTGTCATTCTTCATCTCAGGGAAAATATGACTCTCGGAGATTTTCAAGTAAGCAGATAATACTTTATTCCAAGCGCAGATGGATTTACGTTGTTCTCATATAACTGATCTTTAACGCAGATGTCCATAATGCATTGTCCTCTGGCAATGGCATTGTATATTAAATATTGTCAGAGCCATAATAGAGAGACATTGCGTGATATTTACAATCAGTACGACGATTTCCATTCGCAAGCGGTGTGGTTTATCACCGAGAGTTATCAAAGAAAGGTTGGTACAATTATTTATATACATTTATAATTTTTTTATAATATAAAACAGGTAAAAGCATATTGCCTATTTTTAGAACACGATGTCGAGAGATGCATTACTGCAGTCTGCTCAGGAAAATTTCAGATTAGCTCGTAATGATACTAACGCGTCATTAACAGAAGAACAGATAAAACTGTTGAAGTATCAGAGATCTTTAGAGGATACGCTACACGAATCGATAGTAGGAAAGCCTCTGCACGATACTGTAAAAATATTATTATTGCGTAACGAATTGAAATTAGCGGATAAATTACGATCAGAGTATAAAATACCAGATCGGAGGTATACTAATTTTTATAACTTTAAGCAAATTATTTATGGTTGTCTCTTGTATTATATGAAGTGATATTTTAACACAGATATTGGTGGTTAAGAATACAATGCCTAGCGGAACAAGGCTTATGGAATGATTTGGAAAAGTTCTCCAAAAGTAAAAAGTCTCCCATTGGCTACGAGGTAACAATAAATAACAAACTTGCATTATTTTCACGTAATTATATAATTATATATCATTCGTTTATCGATGTGATAAAATAATTTTTCAACAATTTTTCCATGTTCAAGCCGTTTATAGATGAATGCCTGAAGTATAACGAAAAATTAGAAGCAAGGAAATACTTAGCCAAAGTTAAAGATGATCTTAAAGTAAAATATCTAGTGAAGTTAAAGTAAGTAGCTGGAAATATACTTTTTAAGATGTAAATAAAATGTATGAAACATATATGTAAGTATAAATATGGAAATTCTGCAGTTTGCTTAGCGAAGCGGCGCAAACAGCGTACGAACAAAAGGATGCTTCGGCTCTCACATTTGTGTTGGCACAATGCGGATCGTCAGACAGACAATTCGTGGACAAGATCAATATGTTACTAGCTAGTCTTAAAAATTAAGGTTTTTTTTTTTAAGGTCATTTTATAAGATGCATTTACATATATAATTCAGATAACGTAACATTTGACAAGAATAGTGATTTTAGAATAATTTTACAGATCAGTGAACATCTAAGACATAACTTATCGAGATTGGTAACATAGTATATTACTTATTCCAATAAGAAATATACATCTTGCTTTAATTAATATCAATAAAAAATTTGAATCCGCTCAGATATTCTGTTTGTTATAAACTGTACAAGAATGTGAATGTATATTTGTTGTGCGAAATATTTGTAACTGAATTCTATACATTTATATTACTTTACAACGCTGATATGTATATAGAATATAGTAGTATATACTAAACCTGAGTATTTCCCATTACCGTTAAAATTCTTCCACGTGTCATATCATAAAATCTTTTTACTTCCAAAAAATGGAAGTAAAAACACACACGTATAATTAAAAATATATTAAAATATATTTTATAGCTTAAAACAAGCTGATCAACTAACTTCTTTGGACCGTATAAACTTTATATGCTTCTCAACGAGATCCCTTACAATTAACTGTTCAATTTCATCACCATTATCTAATTGTTCATTTGTAAGAGACAAAGGATAATCAGTCTCCTTGCTCACAATTACCACTTGTTGCTTCCTAGTTTGCAATATGTTGGCTATTACAAGCTGAAAGACAAAAAACAATTAAAATTTAGTTATATCTTAGAGAAAACATGATATGCTTTACAATAATAATTACTTACATTATGATGATACTTGTTGAGGGCGGTTCTTGCCTTAGAAATCAGCAAACTTTCATCGGTTTCTAATTTAAACGAAACCACAAATGCTTTCGGGACCCACAAACTCACTAAGGGGGCTAAAATCTTTGGTACTAATTGAAGAGATATAGTTGGTGGTCCACTTGAGGAAATCTTATGGACTGACATCTCATGGGAAGGAATGTAAAAGTCCGAGACCGCTGCTGCTAAATATAATATAGCTTTGTTCTCCAAAGGTGCTAGTGCTTGGCAAGCAGATCGAAGCAGCCAGAGATATTCGGAGAGACTCGTAAAAGTTAGTTGCAACAACTTTTTCTGATCGAATGCCTCCCTATACTTTCGTAGCACTGTTGCTACCTTCTGCGTATATTCTGGTAATACTGTAAGGATAAATGTATACCAATGACATCTACGTCATTTGGATTACGTATGTACGATTATACATGGTTAATTATTCTTCGTAACTTACCTGTGATAACGGACGTCTCATTATTCTCTGATATGTGAAGCAAATCTAAAAACTTCTGACCTATAAAATGTCTCGAGAATGGTTCCAGAGATTTGACTCTGAAAATGTAAAGGGACACGTTTGTTACATCATCTCGTTAATTTATGCTACGAAGTGTATAACATCCTATTACCTGTACATAAAAATAACTGCGTATCCATGCTCTAAGAAGTATTCCGCTGAAACCGAGCCTCTGGTACCCGCGCTGAAATTGTCCACGAATCTCACTGTATTATGTTCCAAGGGTACCGTCGTACCTCCACTCTGCAACGATACAAGTTGAAAGTAGAGAACATCGCAGAAAGATCATATCCTGTAATGTCACAAATCCTAGAACTCACCGTCACCAATACCACTTTCTTGTCCGCCTCGAGATGCTTCCTGGTGAATTCCTTCAGCGCCTGTTCATTCTGCGCCAGGTCCTGAGGGGGTGGATGCTTCGCGTAGAAATCTTCCCACGTTGAGACCATCGTGAACGGCTGCGACTCGAAAGAGTTGCTGCGTAAAGAAGGAGAAACAATAAAAACTCATGGAGATGTCGATAGATATATGTTTATGTCGATGCGTGACATACGTAATGTATTACGTAATGAGGACTCCTAACCTCACGTCAACGCCGTCGAATGTATCATTCATTTACGTACTGTTAATGACATTTCGTAAAATATCCGTCTGCGACAATTCACGCCAAGACGCGTGAATTGCGAGCCGTAAATAAAGAGTGTCGAACTAACCTCAAACGGAAAGAAAATGAAAAGTAGTTACTAACCTCGATGCGCGTCGAATCTTTTTCTAAAAAGGATCGGCTCAACTTCAATCGTCGATTAGCGTTTAGCAAACACCAGTTGCGAGATTTAAAATAAACTAACGCCTTTGTATATCCTTAGATAATAATTAATACATTCACGCGTCTCAATTTCCACGCCTCTCGAGAATCTTGTCTCGCGGAAAGACGAGAACACGAGTCCTTGGCTACGGTCAACGTGACGTTACAAATACTTTGGAGCGTTCTTCTCCTTCTTCATTGAAAGAAAAGAGAAGAGGAATGCTTCCAAGTATTTGTAGCGTCACGTTGACCGTAGCATTTTTTGTGACACGATAAATCTGTCGCATTTTTTCCACATTCATCATAAGTAAAAACACGAGATGATGTTAACACTGCATTATCTTTATTACATTTTGATATACTAACGTTTGAGATAGGCGAGTTATCGTTACACACGTATAAAATTATTCTCAATTTATCTATGTAACGACTCTTGTATAAAATTCAAGATTAAAACCTTCGCGAAATATGAAAAAATCGTTGATCTAATAATACAGAGGAAGAGAGGAGAATGCACTGCCTGTGTCGGCATCACACGATACGCGCACAACTCCTTTATTTAATATTGAACTTTCTCTCCAAAATTAAATTACACACAATGTATAATACATTCCAATTGGATTAACGTACTCGTTTTGGGAGTGACTTAAAACTGCTGCGCTCCTGCCATTTGGTTAGAAGAATAATAGCATTGCGTAGAGACGAAAGTGCTTAGAGGTAGCGATTTATATAACAATTTATTCCTATAACAAATACTATAGTTTACATGGCCATGGCGCAGTTCAGTATTCGGGCGCTGGGCTCTTGGATTTGCTGTATTCGTCTTTTGTCGCGTAGAACTGTAACAAAAAAAAAAGACAAACGTGAGCACACATGGAGTTCTCTTTTGAATAATCGATTCATTCAAAATTATTCGAAGCTTGCACTTTCGAACACGTGTTTTAAATTTCAAGATGGAGGAATTCTATTTATACTCTCACATATGTTACTTTGACATATGTGTACACACATATGTTAATGCACATATACACATATAACTTCATGCATATACGTTATGTGTATGCGTGTGCACTTGTAAGTGTTGAAATGGTTTTTTACAGGACATGCAAAATTATAAATAGAATTCCGTTCTGAATTCTGATGCGACGTGCGGATCATCCAAAGTAGACGTGTCGGCACCTTGTACTGCTTGTCCTTGTAGTAGTTCCACGGCTCGGCCTCCTTCTTGTTGAGCCAGGAGACGTCCGGGCTCCTTGTCGCCAGGCGTAACGTGTATAAGAAAGCGCCGAGGCCTCCTAGCCCTATGCAGAAGTACAGCGGGAGCAGCTGAAAAAGAGAGGACGTTGAGAGAGAGCATTGCATGGCATCGCGATGTTCCGTGACGCGAATTAATCTGCGAGTGCTAAGTGCTCACGGCTGGATTCTTCTTTATGCTCCCCAAGCTCGTCCCTTGCATCTTCATGATTGCGACGTCCAACGGAAGATCCGCGTGCAAGTCTTTCTCAATAGGACGAATTATCACCGCGCACTGTTTTCGCAGCCGCAGCCCGCAGCAGTAGCCAGTGATCCGCGAACGCGATACGCCCTCTGGGAACGATGTAAAACGTGCACATGAACTACGTAGCCAATGTCCACGTTTGGGCCACGTGCTAATGTCGGTAACGCAAAGTTATTGATTTTTCGTTATGTGAGCGAGCGAGACAGTACGTGGAGTGAGCGAGATGAGAATAACACATGCAGAAGGCTCGGGGGTGGGGATCTGATCGAGGATCGAGTCTTTTCCTTGTGCGCCGTTTGTTTCTTATGGGAGCAAATACTTTATCGAATGAAAATTCTTGTTTTGTTGCTCGCCGTATATAGCTTTCCACTGCAGCTCATTGCATCTGATCCATCCGATTTACCTACTTCAATAGTACATACAATCGTCAATGAAGCTGAATGATGTACACAACCTGAAACAAACAATATTTTTATTTATAGTACGTGCTGAAAGAAACTCATCAAATTAAGAAAATGTATTATTAATTTTTTAATTTCCAACGTTGATCTTCTCAAAAACTTTATACAAAATTTTTTAATATACATTATTTATTATATATTATTATATGTATATTATTTTATATACACTTTTGCAACTACTTTTCAACTGTATTTACAATTGATTATTTATTTAAAAACACATACAATCAAGAAAAAAAGAATCTATAAAATGAGCAGCAGTGTTATGATATACAATATAAAATACATACAATATCGGACGGCAGTGTGGTCTAGTGGTAGAGCGCCAGACTCGTAATCTGTGGAACCGGGTTCGAGTCCACTAGACCCGTGGAATTTTTATTCCGAAAGCTGCGTTCCTCCGTGCAAGATTCAGGCCCTTGTGCGGAGCAAACTGGGCTCCGTCTTTCGGACAGAGACGTTAAGCCGGTTGGTCCAAAGGTGAATACATTCTTCTTCTGCTTTTTCCACGGAATTTACGAAATTCACGTAAAAGTGAATTGATTAAATTTGAAATTGGTCGTCAAGCTGGGAGCTTGGGAGTTTTTTTTTTATTTTTACCAATCAAGCGTATTTTTGTTACTGAATGAGATCTGGATGATCTGAAGTGCAAATTATTATTTATTTTAAATTAAATTCTATGTTATATCCTAATAAATATTTAATCATATAAAATTTCAAAATAAAATTATCGTTTATTTGACTGAGTAGATGCAACTCTTCGGTTGTGTTGTGCAGTTCATAGGCACGCGTGTACGTCTTCTTGACTGTGTATTTCTTGAATTTGAAGGTTGGTTACATGTATATCTTCATTATTGTTAACCATTCGTATTTCATGATTTTTTGGTCTGTAATCAAGAAGATCAACGATACGCTCGTTATAAATCTCCAAAAAACTTGCTTCTATTCGATATTCCCAACCAAGAAGTTCGACGTCTTTCATTTTTGTAAATTTATGACGTACCTGAAATTACATACACGTATTTTCTTTTTGATTTCTAAAAAGCCACATTACAGTTGTAAATTTAAATATGTTTATATAAAAATATGATTTAATTACACACACATACATACAATGTGCTGCACGGGATAAGTATAGCATTATATATAAACTTGTAAGAAGAAACGTTTTTCCAACTATAAAAATATATTTTTACATCGTTCAATATTTTGTATGTACATTTGCTTTAATTTCTTTGAATTAAGTATCTAAAAGTAACTTTCGAAGTTCTTATAATTAAATAAACGTACATATAACTCCGAAATTGTATTGTCGATCTCTTAATAATTCCTTAAAAAATTATATAATCGGCTTTGAGCCATTTTGTCGTACGTGTCTGCGTTTTTTAGTATATATATTTGTTTTATAAAAAAATTAAGAGTTTTATGAAATGTTGTAATAATATTTTGTATGAAATTTTGTAAGAACAAAAATTAAAGAACTTAAGATAAGTATTGCATTATTTCTTTTCAGTCGCGCTGTATGTAGCACTGACCATACGAGCGGCGTAGATTAGGGCCGATAGCCGATACCCATCTGGCGACTGCGCGATGCGCGATAAAAGGAGAGCGACGCGAGATAAGAAAATCATCGAACGCGACTCTCTTGAAGTGCTAAATTTAAAATTTAAAACATTAAAATCCTTTCTCTCTATGAATAAAATATAATATGTGTATATAATATTTTTGTAAAAAATTTATAATTTTGTATAACTTGTAAAAGCATATCAAACATATTCTTTTTATTTTATTATATTTGTAAAAGACGTCGGTCCCGGAGAACGACGATTGCAGAAGGCCTGAAGCCCCCGAAGGTCGTCATCGCCGTCGCCGTCGCGTTGCGCGACGGGTTTGGCGCGGCCGATTAACTAGAGTCTAGAGTCTCTATAGTGAGGACTGAGGAACTAGGGATTAGGGATTTTAGATCGCGCGATCGACATCGACGAGGCGGCGGGATCGAGCCGTGATCCACAGCGGACTTCCTTGATCGACATCATCGTGCGACGTATCCAGTGGCCAGTGGCGGTATTTCGCTGGTAAAAGTGAATTTTTCTCGCAGCTTTTGGGAGAGACGGGTATAAATATAAATGTTGATCTCAGAGCTGCGCGGGGACGCGCCGGAGTAACGGCACACGTCGTTGTCGTCGTCGTCGTCGGTGCTCCGTGCTGGTCATGTAACGACCCGGACACGTCGTCGTCGTTGTTCAACCGCGCCAAGCCCACCTAAATTAAATGTTGGGATATCCGCCGATGTCACGACTAGAATATTCCACTGTAGGTCGAGTATGAGCCGGCGTTGAGTACCGCGTTACCGCCTGACAGTCCTGGACGGTCCGCGATCCGCCGAAGGATCGGAAGCGATGGGCTTCTCCACGAGCCTGCAGGGTCAGGCATCGCACGAGGCGCTGCTGGCCCGCCAGGATGCCGAGATCAAGCTGCTGGAGACGATGCGAAGATGCCTCACGATGAAGGTCAAGTCCGACCGGGAGTATGCCTCGACCATTACCTCGCTCACCGCCCAGGGGAAAAAGATCGAGCGTAACGAGGATCTCGTCGGCAGTCTCATAGCGCAGGTGGTTAATTTGTTCTAGATAGCCGAATCTCTGTCGAGCGCGAACAGCTGTGTGAGATGTCTGCTACGAGTTCTTTCGGCAGAAAGCCAGTAGAAATTTTGATTGTAACGGAATCTGCTAACAGAACATAACGACAGCTAGCGGCAATTGCATCCTGCTAATATTTTGCTTAAAGTATATATAGAAACATACTTTTGCAGAGCTGGAGAGACATAATGGACACGATTGATCAAACGGCGAAATTGATCAAGCAGCAGGCAGATTCTATTGAAAATATCGTTGTAGATCAGTTGAGTACATTGTACTCGGAAAGAAGGAGAGCCAGAAAGTTGTATCAAGAGGAACAGAATTGGCTGAATAATCAATTTCAGCAGGTAAGCAAGATAAATATAGTATATATTATACTTATCGAAGTATATATGGCAAAAAAAATGGTAAAAATTTAGATAAATCTCATTGTGCTTTTGTCATTTAAATTTTCTTTTTAATTCATATGTTTGAAGCTGACGGAAGATGTAACTAGGAAAAAAGTGGAATATCAGAAAAGTTTGGAGGCGTACAAATTCTCGAGGTCGAAATTTGAAGAGTTATATGTTAAGTGTAAGTGTTGTGTGCAACAATTCTTTTGGATCATTTCAAATCTGTTGTATTTGTGTGATAAGAAAGTGATACAGCAACGTAACTTCTTTAGCTGGTAGAGGAGGTCGCAAGTTGGACGAACTAAGAGAAAAATATCAGAAGGCGTGTAGGAAGCTTCATCTAACGCACAATGAATACGTCCTACTACTAGGCGCTGTGACAGAATGTGAAAATGATTTAAGAACTTGTTATTTGCCAAGTTTGCTTCATCGACAACAGGCTATTCACCAGGAATTCATAACTTCATGGTGAGTTGCGTTATAAATAGCTTATATACGATACCCATATGGTACACTCCTAGAAAAGTTCTAACTCCTTTTATCGTTAAACAAGATCTTAATATTTTACCTCAAATTTTTCTATTTGTATGCAACTAGAAAGATAGAAAAGGTAAAAACTTTATATAGAGATTAACGATTATTATTTCACACACATGTATAATATCTAAGTTTCCGCGAATTTTTAGGAAAGGAATACTTCAGGATATTGTCAAGTATACAGATTTTACAACAGAGAAATTCTTGGAGATCCATGAAAGAGTGTTGAAGGCAGTCGATAATATTAAACCTATCGAAGAGTATAGAGATTTTATTGGAAAGCACAAGTATATATATAAAACATAATTATTTCTACATAGAAAATATATTTCAATTTTAATATACCTAAATGTTATAAATTTTCGATGTTAACGTAGAACTAGGCCAGCATCTCCGATAAGATTTACATTCGATGAAAACCTTGTGGATGACACTTCAGGAAAATTATCGCCAAATAAGCTGACTGTCGATAACTTAACTATAGATTGGTTGAGAAGTCGTCTCACGGAACTCGAAGCTTCTCTAAAAACCACGCAAAATCGACAGAGCCCGCAATTCTCACAAGAAAATAATGGCGATTCTAGGTATAAATCTTTTATCGTTGATGTGGTGCATTAATGCTAATACTTCGTTACAATCACGTTCGACATCCTCAAACATCTTTTTCATGTGTCCTATATTACTAGGATTAATGTCTTGGACTATTCTCGCGAAAGAGAAGAGCTGAGAATACGTTGCCAGGAGAAAAAATTAAAGAAACAAGTGGAGGTCATTAGAAGCGCTCTCAATGAATTAGGCTGTGAAGAGGTACCTTCGGGTTGTGATCTTTCCGTGGAAGGTTCTTTCACTGATTCACCTGCAATTAATAAAGTAAGTAATCTAAAAAATAATTTTCTTTCTTTTTTGGTAAGAAAAAAAAACTAAATTTTGTTAATTATAATAGATCTAGTATTATGCAACTATTCCTTGATATTAAGAATGTTCCCAGAAATGTTTAAAGTTTATTATAATCAAATCTCAGTATCTACAAAAGTTAGAAAATCACACATTGTATAGAAAATCATTTTCTAACTGTGGCACTTATGTTACGAAAGTGTTATTATGTTTGATTACTCTTTCCCATTGAACGCTGAGTTGCCTGGAATTATAAGTTAGTTAGATCTAGCCCTTTACAGAGAAATACAGTCGCAGACAACGGTCTGTTCACACTGAGGAGAAATCAGCGGTTCATGACAATATTAAAATCACCTTTTAAATCCTTGCCGACAATTAATGACTCGAAAAACGGAATGATTAGGGCAAATAGCGAAGGGCCCACAGCTAAAGCAGAAAAAAATATCCCCCCTGTTGTATGTGTTACACTTTATTCGTGTGATATCTGAGTGCTCGTGTGTTTCCTGCGTCCAAGCGATAAGATGTTTGATATGTTTTATGTCAGATCTCATATACAACACATTTCTCTCAGCTTTTGGAGTGTAATAAATTTTTTATCGTTATACTGTCACAGATGTAGGCAGTATCTAGTTTTCCGTATTTTTTAATTACAAAAATTAGTGCAAGGCTCGCAAGCAACCTTGTCTTGCTACCATATTTTATATACAAAATTATGGATTTACATGATTTATTACGATTAGAAAATGATGCATGAATAATGAGCATATCATCTAGAATATTTTTTATTAATGTTGAATTATGAGATTGTGGTCAATGCTATGCATGAGAATGAATATTTTTGTACTAATATCTATACATTTGTATAGAAATAAAATGAGCATATATATGTGGAAGTGATTAAAATTACAAATTATTACTTATTTTACTGTCAATATATATTTGAGAAAATTAAATTTATTTGCAGGTACCGTTACGTAGAATCTCGCATTTAACTAACAACCAAAAAAGTAACGGAAATGGCTCTCCTCTTATGGAAGAGGAATGGTTTCACGGTGTACTACCGAGAGAAGAAGTCGTAAGATTACTCGTCAATGAAGGAGATTTTTTAGTACGCGAAACAATGAGAAACGATGAGTGTCAAATAGTTTTATCTGTTTGCTGGGACGGGCACAAGCATTTTATTGTACAAACTACATCAGAAGTAAGAATAAATCTGATAGAATATATATATAATATTAAAATAGTAGAGAATTTAATTCGTACGTTATTGCAGGGACATTATAGATTTGAAGGACCCACATTTCCATCTATTCAAGAATTAATCAGGTATCAATCGGCGTCCAACTTGCCGGTGACCAGTCGGTCTGGTGCTATTCTTAAGACGGCAATTTCGCGCGAGCGATGGGAACTTAATAACGATGATGTCATCCTTTTGGAGAAAATAGGTCGAGTGAGTAGGCCGACAATAGCTTTCTTGTATTTTACGTGCCGCGATATGATGATGCCGACAATGTGATACACAGGGAAATTTCGGAGACGTTTATAAGGCGCAACTGAAGGCTTGTAAGACTGAAGTGGCCGTGAAAACATGTAAGGTATCGTTACCGGACGACCAGAAACGCAAGTTTTTGCAAGAGGGAAGGATATTGAAGCAGTACGATCACCCGAATATAGTCAAACTTATCGGCATATGTGTTCAAAAGCAGCCGATCATGATCGTGATGGAACTGGTGCCCGGTAAGCTGATAAGTCTCATTATCATTGCGTTATACTAACACTGTTAACATCTCTGGCCGTCGTGCTATCGTATTAAAATCCTATACCCTACAATGTACCTATACTCTACACGCTAATCGCTAACTCTAGGTGGTTCATTACTTACGTATTTGCGGAAGAATGCTAGTACAATAACACAATGGGAACAATTGCGTATGTGCAAAGATGTTGCGGCTGGTATGAGCTACTTGGAATCTAAGTTTTGCATCCATAGAGATTTAGCCGCTCGCAACTGCCTCGTAGGTAAATAAACTACATATTAAGAGGGGAGGGAAAGAGGAAAGACACACTAAATTTGAACTTGACGAGCGGTGATAATTGAATCATATATGTATAATGTTGAATACAATGTCGAACATTATTTCCTTAGGATATGAATGCATAGTCAAGATTTCCGACTTTGGAATGTCAAGAGAGGAGGAAGAATACATAGTTTCGGACGGTATGAAACAAATTCCCATTAAATGGACTGCGCCAGAAGCTCTGAATTTCGGTAAATCACAAGTTTTCGTTTTCGCCGTTTTGATGATGTCAAAAATTTTATTGCTAATCACCGATACATTACATCTTGTCTTTCAGGTAAATACACATCGCTCTGCGATGTCTGGAGTTACGGGATTCTCATATGGGAAATATTTTCCAAAGGTGGCAACCCCTATAGCGGTATGTCCAATTCGCAGGCACGTGAGAAGATAGATGCAGGTAAGAGCGAATAACAGAAATCGACGAAAAATTAACTGGAAATTAATACGCTTGCGATTATATATTATTCTGGCAATTTATGCGTATAATAATTACATCAGGGTATCGAATGCCAGCTCCGGATGGAACGCCCGAAGAGATCTATCGATTAATGTTGCGATGCTGGGACTACGAACCAGAGAAACGGCCGCATTTTGAACAAATATATACCGTGGTCGAGACACTATCGCAAGCGTATCTATGAGTATTATGTTAAGAGTATTTTACAGCCAACAAGAAGTATAAATTGGTGCTATAGCTTCCTGACTCTTATTTTGTATATTTACAAGTCATAAAATTCCTATAATAATTTGTATATATATCGAGCTTTAAAGATATGAAATGCTCACACTCAACCAAACCGTATTTTATCTTACAAATATACATATGATATATCGAGGAAAGATATGATTGGTGCAACTTCTGTCTGATCCACATTAGCGAGATACTTCTGATACATTGAATAAAAAGAATCTTAACTCACGATGCATTAATTGCCATTATATACATCATTACGAAATCATGTCAATGTGAATGCCATTGTTTATGTTTTTAATTCGTAATGTTTAATTATTGTTTTATAAACATAAATTATTATATTTCTCCGTCCACATAATAATTCAATTTATTTTACAAGTAATATTGTTATCACTTTCATATATATAATTTGAATTTATATGTAATATTTATATGTAATATTATATGTATTTTTATTGCGTATTCACGAATATGACGTAGCATGTTCTGTGCTTTATTTATTCAATTCTATCGTGTGTTCTCTTTAATATTTTGTAGTGTTTCTCGGATGTACATATAATGAGCATATGTACATTGAATTTTGTAGGTGTGTATTCAAATGTATCTTATATTTGTGTATTTATTGTAAATTTTGCCATTTTTCATGAAAATCAGAAGCACAGTGGAAACATCGGAGATTTGTACATAAAGTATACGATCACAATTCTACATACTTACAATTTTCCATATGAGAAATTTTCAGTATATTTAAAATATATAGTATTTAAGCAATGTATCTCCGTTGTCATATCGTATATTAATTCAGTTAATTCTTTGTAGTATGGAATCTCATTGAAAAGAAACACGCAAAATATCACGAAAAGACTAATATTGTTGACTTTAAGTCAAAGAATACCTTAGTCTTATATAAGCCATTGAAGAGGGGAAAAGAAGTAGAATTAAGACTCTTGCAGTATAATATCCTAACTATAAAAACTTCTCTCATTTCTCTGATAATAATCTTATATTCATAAATTACTGTGTAATATATAATCATGATGAAAATGAAATGTAAATGCATGTGTCCATTTGTAATTTAAATGTATAAAATTTAAACGGCTATAACGTTTTTAACGCTCTTCCAAAGTTAATAATTCAATATTCTTGTATTTTAGACGTTCTGTTTCTTGTTCGAATGACACACCGTGTTACACATTGCACGAAATTATGAGCAGTTTATGTGTGTAAATTATATAAGACTCCATTATGAAGAAATTCATTTTAATATATTTTAACATAATGTAACCCTCGTATAGACACTTTATTACTTGTTACATTTTACGTGTAATTATATGAAAGACATTTATCTTGTTTCCACATATAAATACTCAATATTGCTGTATAATAAATTAATAAAGATTATATATACAGTCTTTTACAAAAGTTCAACGTTTCCACACTTCTTAGTCTTTACACTTTCAGGCAGACGAAACTTAAACATAATTCATATAATGTTCTCACATTGTATTATGATACTCGCGGAATTTAGAAAACTCACCACTTGACAAATTCTCCAAATTACAAGTATAATTTAATGAGTTCGTCACTAACAGCCGATGGCGTTAGAATTCCTAAATCCGTGAACAACAGACTGATATAATGAGGTGGAGTATAATCAACCAAGGGATGTTCCTTTTTCAAATTCTTGTTTAGAGTACTAGATGTATACTACAACAAGCAATAACGATGCATCTTATAGCATGCGAAAAATATTCTTTTGCGTTGTTTCTATATAAAAGTTATAATTGATCTGAAATCAGTGTACAAAGATATAATTTACCTTAAATTCGTCAGGTAAATCTACTTGATTCAAAGGATAGATTCTCGCAAATTTGAAGCTTTCCGTCAATACATAAAATGGTTTTTTCACCTCTTTCGCGCATATAGCCATTGTATATGTACCTATCTGTAAAAAAAATGAGAAAATCATTTATACATAAATTTAAAAGAATTATACAATCGCCGTCGAATTATCGTATACCTTATTGATTACACCACCGCTTTCTGCAACACCTTCCGCTCCAACCATGACCATATCTACGCGCTCCATCACGTATCCCACCGCAGAATCCAGTATCACTGTACACGATATGCCTAATTTTGTTAAACTCTGGCACATCTCCTCTCTAAAAGATAAAGACAAAGCACACATTGAAGGTTACAATCGTAAAAAGAAAGACAAAGCACATATTAAAGCTTAGAATCGCAAGAATAAAAAAATATATATTTTTTTATTCAGAATGTAATTTTATTACTCACCCATTATTGTCAGGTGATGTTGACGTGACGTATACTTGAAATATTTTATTACTCGCAGCAGCTTCCTTCATTGCTTGCAACACTACTCTTGATTTGGAATGCGTGAGTATAGTCTGATAAAAAAATAACACAATAAAAGTAAAAAGAGAAAATAAATAGGAATATCTCAAATATTTCTTATATATCTGTTCTTACCGAGCCATCAGTAATAAAGTGTGCTGCTACCTTGGCTACTTTTCCTCGCGCTGCAACCAATTTCTCGTAAAATACTTTGCCTCTTTCTAGCATGATTCCTTTGCATTCTGCGATTGACTAATTAAAAGCACATAAACAAATTGTATCATGTCAGTGTTAAACTTTAAAGTCTGAATTTATTTCTAAAATTATAAGACAAAGTCTAAACGTTAATATTCTTACGTGTGTATCCAATGTTGCTAACGTGATAAAACGGAGGAACAATTCACTTCCTGAGGCAATCGCGGTGACTGGAGTTTCCGTGGAGCGCATAGCGTCGATTGCATGTTGTAAGCAAATCCGGAGCTCCTGAACTGTCTCTGCTACAAAAGCGAAAAGAGCACATGAGAGATGGTTTTAATGGAAACGTTGAATTTTAAATATTTTATCGTAATATTTAAGAAGCTCGCTCAACGTGAATATGCACGATAAATATCTGTTTTGCAATATGTATGTGTGTTTATATATATGTTGGGTAAATATGTTATATTAAAATATATATCGGCGATACTTACATTTAGAATGTTTCAATACTTTCAACAAAGTACGAATGGCAGCCATACCGGCAGAAACATCCTTCTCATTTTTTATAATGCTGTTGAAATATTGACATATTTCTGCAAAAGTTTGTCAAAGACTTTATGTTATTCAAGATATCATTATAATATAAATATTTTATGTTGACGTCACATACCTTCTCTGTCCATTATAACCTGTTATTTCTACATACAACCGGCCGTGTCAATAATTAATGGGACAGATGCACCGTTCGCTTTAAATTAACATTAATATTGCATCAGATATCACGTTGTGTCAACAGCTCTCGAGCGTCGAGGCACCAACGTGCATGGCCTAATGGAGGCTTCACACTGCATCGACATCCGATATACAAAATTCCGATGTCCAATACGAAATCGAGATTTCCGGTAATTTTGCCAGGGATATTTTTATCTCTAGAAAACTGATCTTTTCATTGGAAGTTGTGCAACAAACGTCGGGCATGATGTAAACCCACCATAAGAGAATCCTTTCTAACTTAACCTCAATCTTTACATAACCTCATCGCTCGCAAAATAAATCGTGAAATCGGTCTGTGAAATTCCATTGAAATTCGACCGTCAAAAGTGTTAAAACGCTCATTGTATCTTATGATATAGTCTTTAATTAAGAACAATACGATGGAGGAAAAGACGGGCCGTCTCAAGGAAACTGGCGCCAACGATGTCGACGTGGAGTCAAAAGTAAATTGACGTTTGCTTAAGATGTTTCATTCCGTCCCGTAGACTTCGTAATTCAAATGTGAAAAATGCATACGTTCGCAGGAAATGTTAAAGAGAAAATTGCAAATGAAGTCGGAAGCGCTCATATTGTTGAGCCAGGAGATGGATCAATGTAGGACACAACGAGATCAGTTTAAGCTGATGGCCGAGCAAATTCAGGAGAGGTTTCTACATTTGAAGAAGCAGATGTGCGATATGAAGGAATTAAACAGGTCTCATTTCAGGCCCATGATGGCATTGCTCAAAGACTGTTCCACGATCTTTTCATTAGCAATTGAGCAATAAATATTTTTTGCAGGTGTTACAGCTTAGAGGACGATTTTAGAACCTTGGATCTATTGACAGAAGCACGAGAGCAAAATAAGTGCCTCAGGCTGCAGGTTGAAACTTTAAGGCAGAAGCTAGCGGATGCCGAAGGTGATATCAAGGTGTTACGTATTAATAACAATCGTATGCCAATTGAACCGCAAGAAACTCAATTAGCACCATCCATGCACCAAAGAGAAGAGATGATAGAACAGTTAGAGAAGCTGAACTTGAAGGTAAGCATAAAGAGAAAAAATTAATATCACAATTGTATCAAAAATTAAAGTAATGCATAATTTTTTATTTATTATCGATTTACCTTGTTTATTGTTAGTTATTAATTCTTTGAATTGATTTATATTTTGAAAAGATATTGCTATTTAATGAGATTAATTTCTGTCATAGTGTTCACAGTTGCAAACGGATCTACAAACAGTATTAGATGAGAAACATGAACTGGAGATGGAGAGGGATGCTTTCAAATGTAAGGCGCATCGTTTGAATCACGAATTGTCTAAAGCTTTAAACGCTACCAAACCAGTTGATTTGGATGCCCTTATCAATGAAAATAGGTAATCAGGAGTAATTTAATTGCAGTCTTTAGATAATAATTTGATTTTTATTTATACCACAAATATATTTTATATATATTATATTTTAGATATCTGCAAGAAAGACTACAGCAATTGCTTGAGGAAAAGGAACTCGCGCGTCAATCTTTGTCAAAGTACAAGGTAGATTGACAATAAATAAAAGATTACTACGCGTTCTTTTAATTTGTAACTATTTCTGATATTAGGCAATTAATTTTTTTCAGAGTATGTTGGATAGTAAAAGGGTGAAAGGAGCTATCAAGTTGGGAGCAAATTCTGCGGCTGGAACAGTGATGACTCACAAACAAGGTGAAATATATTTATTTATACACGCATGAAGATTTATTTATCATTAAATCTTTCACACGAAGGAACATATTTTCTTTCAATTTTAGTCGAACAGCTTCTTCAAGAAAGTTCTTATATACCGCCTCAGAAATCTGCTGCTGCCGTTACTGATCTACGGTGCCTTTGCACTGCCTTGCTGGAGGCTTTAAATGACAAAACTTTAGCTTTGGCGCATCAGAAGAAAGCGAACAAGTAAATAGTTAAACGTTAATTGCATTCATATACTTGCGTTTCTATAGATTCACTTATATATGTTGAATTGCAGAATATTGGCATTGAGAATTTGTGAATTGGACAGTGCTGTACAGTCACCAACCATGAAGCTCTTGGAGGGATACACAAGCGCCAATGTTGATTTGAGATGTAAATATAACCGGATAATTGTAATCATAGTTATTGAGTTAACGTACTATTTGTAGCAGATCTATTATACCACTGTTATTTTTTGTAGGTGATAGCGACTTCAACGATTTAGATCATACAACTAACGGTAGTATAGATAATATAGAGGAAAACAATATCATAACAAGTGAGAATAATATACAATGTGACTCTTCGCCCGAAAGTCAAGTTATGCAACAATTGCAATCGATACAAATGAGTCTTCCAAAGAACTTAGGAGTATTGGTTCAAAAGGCATTAAATAATTTAAAGGATACTGATAAACAAAAGATATGAAATTAAAAATATATATTGCAGAGAATATATACATGTGCCTGCATACACATAATGTATATATAGGAAGTAGAAAATGGAGTACTCTAATGGGCAGTACATTAGGTAGTGCAATTTTTGAAAAAAGTCTAGTCGCTATAAATTATTTTTATTTATCAATGATAAATTTAATTAACTAATTAATTGATTGATTGGATTATCACATAAACTAGCAATGTAAAGTGCTAGTCAATATTTTTATCAAATCAGTATTTAATATTTAATAACCTGAAAGATTTTATAGTGATGATTTTACCAAATGATGAAAGACGACTTATTATGCAATGTCTGTTGTAACAATTAGTTGGACATATCATTTATGTATAGCACGTAGTCACAGCACCATAATATGTAGGTTGACAGTAGAATGATCGTACTAAGTGACGACGTTCTCGCAAATATTTTTGGTGCAAGACATTGTTCAGCTGATTTAACCACGAGTCGAATTGCAAACTAGATCTGTCCGTAAGTGTTGTTGATGGCCCCGCCGATCTCTTTAATTGATGGTAAGGTATATTTTCCCTATGGATATGTATATATATTGTTATTGCTAAATATATAGAATCATATTCCAAACGTGTTATTTTTGCATTTATGTATACGTTGTTATTAATTACACTTCTTTCAGCTTGATATCCTTCTGTTTTTTCCAGACGTTGAACGCTTGATTGTTGATAACGCATCTGTCGTCGATTTGTTTCTGCAGAGTTTCAATATTTACTTGTTGAATCACTTGTAGCTGTTTAACAGACAGTTTTCTTCCTTGTTGGATTTCTTTTTCTTTTATTATCTGCGCATGGGCCTGAAGGATGCGTTAGCGGATAATTTAAAGAGATGTCTGCATTAATAATTAATAACTTTTTCTAAGGATATACCCACTTCCTGAGAAGCTTTTTTACATTCAATGTCCTTCAATTTCTTTTGTAATTCTTGTTGTTTCTTTTCTTCTGCCTCTTTCAATAATTTTCTGTACATTATGTTTTTTTCCTTCCTCCAAGACTCGAAGGATAATTTTCTCCTCACTTGCTTAACTAATTTCCTGAATAACATAAATATTTTTTTATACGTATCAAACTTTTGTAATTGTGTGAAAATTGAAGATTTCTATTACGTATATATAATAACCCTCTATTTTGCTTCCTATTTTCATGATCGATAATATTGCTTTCCAGCTTTTTTCTAGTTTTTGCTCTCTGCGTTGGATTATTCCAGACTTTTATTATCTCCAGACTGGGCGCATTATTATTATTAATACGTTTTTGATTTTCAGAAATTTCTGAACAAGTTCTTTCGCTGCACTTAGTACATACATTCACCTATAAGTATAAAGAGAATGTTATTTGTTATTTATTAAGCAAAATAATTTAATTTTTTTAATATAGCTAGGAGATATAATTGACAGTTTATTATATAACAAAATGAAATAGAATAGATAAAAAATAATACTACTTCAACTGATTTATTGCACATAATAGGTATATCTCGTGCACTAGATTTATCATGCTTAATTATTTTGATATTATCTGGTTCTTGTTTCATCAAATATTTTATTTCGTTTGAAGTATCCATCGAGTTATCTCTATCTGATATATTCCTTGCTAAGTTATTTAAGGGATATGATGTCTCCTGTGAACGTATCATTGTTATTTGTCTTCCACATTATTCTCGTGTATAGTTTTTTTTTTTTACAAACCTGACTGATCTTTCGAATATCTTTCACATTTTCCATTTTATTTGTCGTGTCTCCTAATTCCATCATCTTTTTGAAGTACCATTCTTCATAGATGGCTTGATGTAACTTTGTTATTTGATCTAAATAATAATAGTGTTTAACTAACCATACGATGCATTATAAGAGATGTAGAAGTAACTAACCGGAGTCTTCAAGCGCTGCATTAACCATTTGTCTCACGATATTTCCCAGATTTTCAACGGAAACGCTTTTTATTTTCATTTTAACAAAGAAGATTGCAACAATGCTAAACCTTGATTTTTTGCAAGAATTTTTATGATGTACGAAATATCACGAATTTAAACTTTTAAATTAATTTGACAGTTGGGATGTCATGTGCATTCTTCAAATGTTCCGTGAAATAAATAGCATGTGCTACTTATTTTTATCAATTTTTTTCGATAAAAGATGTTTCCAATTTGAAATTCCAATAAAATTTTTTAACACACGTCTAAACTTTCAATTCTTTGTTTTACTCTATTATGTGTTTCTCAATTTTTTAATAAACTTGTAAATTATATTTTATGTATTCTTAAAGAAAGTTCTTGTTTTTTAAATATTTATATATAGAGAAAAAGAGAGAGAAAGTAGGCGATGTATAATGATAATAATTTATTTATAAATTTATATGTTATTCAATGAATATACATATGACCACATTCGTGTGTTTTCACAAAAAAACATGGATAACTATAGATATTTCTATGCTTATGCTTAAGGAATACGGCTGTACACACATTTATAAATGCAACAAAATATCGTAAAATGATAAAACAACAGACATTTATGTGACAGATGTGTTACACCTTTTTAATATCTCCTAAAATCGTAGGTGGTTTATTATGACCTAACGGAGTGTGCTTATACACGAGACGTGTTGCTTGACATATTTTCAGAATCATAAAAGAAAAGAAGCACATATGCAAATCCGCAGATATCAAAACCTTGGCACCTTGGCACAATAGTGGAACACCAAATCGGAATATTTCCTCAAGTATTCTATATTTAAAATAAATTTGAAAGAATAAATTAATTAAAAAGAAAATAAAATATCTTATATCAACCTGATTTTCAGAATTTAGTATTCAATTTCACAGAAATTAATACATTCTAACATATTTTAATTTCTATCAGTCTATTTCTTATAGAAAATATGTGATATTAAAAATCAATTTTACAAGAAATAATGTATTGATACATGTATTAACGACTTCTCATTTTTTTTACGGAATATATTAGTTCACATTTATGTATGCATGTGTGTCATTTTTCAGGAGCACGTAAATACGATCCCGCCACATGATTCCGTTATCGCTTCATGTTATTTTTAATCCAGTAGATGAACTGGGAGACATTCGTGTACACGCCAGGATAGCCGGGTTCGCCGCACTTGTTACCGAACGAGACAATACCGATTTGGGTCCATTGACCGTTGATTTGCAGCATCAGCGGTCCACCTGAATCACCTTGACACGCGTCCTTGCCGCCCTGGCTGTAACCGGCGCACAAAAATTTGCTGTCGATCCGCTGCAAGTAAGCCGCGTCGCAATCCTCGTTTCTCCACACAGGCAGGACCGCCTGTCGTTGAACGGTACTCTCTTTCCCACCTGTTATACCACATCATCATTACGAATATTATCACGATTAGGAAAATATGTAGATGTAAGAACAGAAACAAGTTTGTCAAATTTGAGATTGAAAATTTAAGCTCAAATTTAGAATTAAAATTTTAACTTTACGAAATAAATTTCTATAAACTAATTCTGTAAGGTGCGTATCCTATAAGAGACGAAAGACTATGTTTGAGCATATATTAAATATTTTTTGTTTCTTTAATTCCTAGTTAAATTTCGACTGGATCAATTTTTGGCGTTTTGACCCTGATAATGGATCGGCGTGTGAGACGAGAATTTAAATTACAGTACGTCAGACATAACCAGATGTTAATTACCGTAGTAAGTGGTGCCCCAGCCGACCACCGTCGGTCTGGCGCCGGCGAAAGATCTCTCGCGGACCTGCGGCAAGCAGATGGGTATCACGTATGGCGACCTTCTTATGGTTCTGGTAAGCTCGAGAACGGCGATATCATTGTAAAAACCGACGCGCGAGAATTCTGGATGCGCGTGAATCTCCTTCACCGTATAAGTCTGCGGTGACGAGGGCTCGTCATCTCTCTCCAGATCGATGTCACCGAGACGCACAGTGAACTGGCGGGCGGCGAAACTGTAATCCATCCAGAGATATTATATTATATGAAAAATATTTACATATAAAATATATATTTCTTTATCCTCCAGTTGAAATAATAAAAAGGAATTTCTTGCACAATTTTAACTGAAGGAATTTTTGAAATCAAGTGGAAGGATAAAAAGATTCGAGTGTTTATTTTTTCATTTTTATATTTTTGACTAAAGAGAATAAGAATTGTGTAGATCTCGAATGTTGATAGAACGTTGCTTACGGCCGCTGTCGCTGATCTCGAGTGCAATGGGCAGCGGTAAGGATGTGGCGTGGTCCTATCAACGATCCCCCGCACCAGAACTCCGTTCGCCGAGAGCTATGAAGGAAGATCGCTGCCATCCAGGGCCAACGACCGGGTAAGGCTTCCTCGCCTCCGACCACTCGAAATTTACCTGAATGTATCACTCCGCACTCTAGACAGATCAACATTCTTGGTTTTAGATCTTTCCAAATTTTATCTACCATTTTTTATTGGCAATAAATAAATAGTGACATAATGAATATCCGATAAGAATTTTCCTTCAGTTAGGTCTGCCGTTTCTAACGCGTTAGAAAAAATGTGCTCAATTAAGTACCCTCGTCGTCTTGAATGAAATTGTTGTCGATCGTCGCTATTGTTTCGAAGCCATTCGTATTGTTGACCAACGAGTCCGGCGATGAAACAATATACGTAGGTCTCGTCGTCAAGGATGTCACCGGATAAAGCGGTATCGGGCGTGGTGTGGGAATTTTCGTAGGTCGAATCGTCGGTCGTGGAGGGTGTCCAACGATCGCAGGGGACGCGCCTCCAGTAGTGCTGCAACATTTGTTCATTTCATCTTTTACACGAGAAGAAGAATATTTTAATAATATATTATAATTCTCTCAAAATACAGGAGATGACCAGCCAGGAAATAATGTGAATTCAATAAGGAACTTACATCGGAACGGAGGGATTGCTGGTTTTGTCCACTGGGCAGCAAACTCCTGGCATAATCAGACTCTTGAAGCAGAACGAGTGTCTCAGCTTGTTGAGGTCGAGCAACAATTGCGGGCAATTGCTGAGGTCCTGGCATTTCCCGGGTCCACCCTCGGCCGTCGTGCACGCGGGCGGTGCGGACTCCTTGACTCTATTTGCGAGTTCTTCCGTGGACTGTTGCTGTTGTTGTTGCTGCTCCTGCTGGACCGATGGCGCCTGTGTGGAGGACACGATTGTTTGTCTCAGTGGCAATGCGACACCGCGTACTAAGGGCGCTATGCTGTCTGTCACGTTGCGGCCTGGAAAAGGAGTTGAAAAAATTTATAAAGCGTATGTATGAATAAATAACATGAAATTGCTTAGCCCTACGGTACCTGTGTAGTAACTAATATAAAAAATGAATAAACATACGTATAATATGTTCATTTACTAATTTAATATATTGATTTCAGTGATTACCTAAAATATTCTTAGAGATGGTGTACAACGCCGAGGGCAGCTCCTTCGGCGGATAATCCGAGATCTCGACGCCCCTCGTCATATTGACGATATAGTTACCCACGGTGTTTAAGGCGCCTAGGGTCTCGCTGATGGTCGCCAAAGGGTCACTCTGCTCATGCTGCACCTTGACTAGCTGCGTGTACGGACGCACTTGCGTGTCCCTGCGGGCATACACCGGCCTGTCCGATCTGCTCGGTCCAGCATCCCAGGAATGCAACCACCCTCTCGTCGGCGAGTACGAGTTTCTGTATCCGTACGCTGTGCGATTTTTATCTTATGTGAGTCGAAAGCGGATTGACTAATATAAAAAATACGTAAGGATTTTAGAGGCGAGCGCAATGAAGTGAGAGCGTTTCGCGATTTTCGGTCGTTATCGTTATTGTTATCGTGAGCAGCATTTTTCCGCGCGGAGGCTCGGAATCGCATAATTCCTCGGTTATTTATAAATCGTCGATTATTTCAATAAACCGCAGCCTCGTTTGGACAAACGTTTTATCGTAGGTATATATTTACACCAAAAGAGATGTTTTTGTCGAAAAACGAAAGTTACTTACGATAAGTGCGGTAATGCACGACTTCTTCGGTGTACGAGATGGAACCAGCAAATAGACTCCATATTATGCACAGGCCTGCGAAACGCGGATACGTGAATTATATATAATTAATAATATAATTAACATTATTAATTTAATTATAAAAGTATATATAATTAAATAGATATTTTACAAATGTCATCTCGTTATAAAAAGGCGCTTAGTATCGATGAGATAAATCTGCTAAATAATACAACTCGTGAAATTATTTCACAAACTTGTTAGTGCTACACTTGTAAGTTTTATCGTAATTTTTGCTTAAGTCGGTGTCATCAATTTTCGGTTGTATTATTTTGCATTGGTTTTAATTGAGTACATATAGTTTAGCGATTAGCTCGATAGAAGTTTAAGTAACTCTAATGATTAAGCTATATATCGATTTTCGGCTACGAATACACGAAAATGATCTCGATGTTTATTCATGACAATTACGAAGTCACTCGTAGTCATCCGTCATCGGGAGTACCGTAATACACGCGTCGTCCATAATAAACAGGCGCGTTTTGTCTTACATAATGTGAAAACGCACGTTGGAGCTTTCCAATCTTGCCAGAATTTCTCGAAATTTTACACGCGGATGTGACGCACCGTATCTGCGTCATTCGGTCCTCGAGATAAAACGTGCGAGAAGAAACGCACGCGCGGATCCGTTACTTTCTCTCTAAAATAAAAAAAGAGAACTGTATACTGTATGTTTTTATTATTATAAAAAGCGCGCTTAATAAACGTGAGATTAAAGACGAGTTATGACGAACGGGAGAAATTTTGGCGACGACGAGAACGCCGATCTTTGCAAATGTCTCTAATTAATAGCGCAATTGTTAATAAGACACTCGATTAGATACTCGATATAGGATACTCGGTTCGTCCGGGACGCAATTTCATTTCGACCTTGTTTTACCGATCGTTCTTGTTAAATTAGGTGGAATTAAGTCAAGCACGTACGTTAAGTATCATCAAATCTCCCGGAAGCGCGTTTGAACGAAAGAAGAGATGCCGACCCGCCTTGGGGAATATTTCTAAACGATTCTGAGATCATCGTCGGGCCAATTCCTCGCGATCCGGATCCAGTTCCGGTTTTTGAACTCAATTTGCCATGCGAGAAGAGAATTTCGAGAGTTCCCCTCTAATCGGCCACGGCAATAAAAAGCCGGATTCCTCCTGCTCGAGAAAAAGAGGAAGAACTAAAAAGATGGGAAGAAGAGAAAAGAAGAAAAGAGATAAAAGATGCCGGCTATTAGAGGCTCGAAGGAATGTAAATTGGTCGTGCGGGGTCACAATCGCGTGACCCAATTGTAAAAGAAGTCTTTTTAAAGATTGGGCGCTAAGCAGACACGCGGCACACATGTCTCCTTTGATCCTCGAAGGCTCCGAGGTCCGGGTTCGAGGATGGCGGGGGTACCGCCGTGTATAATTACAAAATTACGTGTCCCGTGTGTGGAAGTAAGATTTTTCGGAACTCTGGTTACAGCGGCACCACGCGCACGTCGGGTCGGGCCTCTCTTATCGATGGTGAAAGTTGCCCGGCGTGAAAGTGTGCCTTTCTTCTTCCGTTCACTGATTCACGTCGCCCCGATACATCGAGGAGAGGACGACAATTATTTATCCCTCAGCGACTCGGGAGGTAGGGACGGTAAGAGCGTTCTCTTGGGGTTCCGGCCGGGGAAACCCCGCTGTCGTAAACGCGCTCCGTCCTCTGAATCCTGAATGTCGAATTTTCACTTTGTCACTGCCGACGAAATGAAATCGACGACGTTTGTCGTAATGTTTGCTGTCGCCCGTCTCACCGGGGATTAGAAAATTCAGAGAAGAACGCGGCCGAGCTGAGCTCGATAAAATTCCGGGATTTTATTGCTCCATCATCGACCTCGCGAATTCTACACGAGAGAAAAAGAAAAAAAAAAGAGAATACGTTTCTGCAATAAGAGGAAAATTTAAGCAACTTGTTACTACATGCGGGATCGACGTCCTTTTATCTCAGCTGCAAGCGTTACAAGGACGCTCCGATTACGTGCATCAGGATCGTTTCTCGCGGCATGTGCCATGGCATGCGGGTCAAAGTTGCATCGACCGATTATACCGCAGCTGCACATCGGGATCGTATTGTCTTTATAACTGCAATGCAATTGTATCTTGCATCATCGATCCCGCAGAATTATTTTTCAATTTCTCACGTGTATCCGCTTACTGATCAAATACAATCTGAAGTAACAAATTCAGCGACTTCACTGGCCATCGTCGATGCGTCGCGGCGCATCATGCGATTCCGATTTGCATCTTCATATCGGTTGGCTTTTCGCCGTTTCACTGGCTCTGTCGCTGGTTAACCAGTAGTGAAAATGTGAAAACACGAAAAGCAAGAAAAAAACCCGAGCTACATCCGGCAAATCGGACGTTCGCGCCGTAAATACATTCGTGTTTCGTCAGAGAAGAAAGAATCTATTAAAGACTTCGAGTTTTCCTCGAAGATATGTCAAGATACGCTTCCACTCGAGCAATTAATTGTTTTCTAAAGTAATTTTCTGTTACCAGTAATCAACGGAGTACAAGAAACTTCTGTGACGAAACAAATTTTGCAGAAATTGACAAGATTATAGATATATTAATTGTTAGTAGAGAATTTACAAGAAATGCTTAGGTAAATGTTAAATTGAGTACTAATTTTACTCAGTTTTGTCATATAAGGAGATATCATTTTTAACAACGAATGATTCGAAAGATATAACAGTAACGTTAATTCACAAATTAAGAAAATAATTAAGAAAAATAATTAGATCAATGACCTGTCCGATAGCCAAAAATATATTTACTTAATTTAAATGTCATATATGTATATGTATATATACTTTACTTTTTTATCAAGATTACTATATATAATTTACTTTTATATTAATATTTTGTTGTTTACTCTTTTTAGAATAACCAAATCGTGTTCTACGAGTACGACAAAATCATGTTTACAAGTTAATTCTGCAAGACTAATGGAGTCTGAATTTTATCTGAAGCTCAGTTACGAAGATATACAAATGTTATAAAGACAACGTTAGAAATTGGATATTCGGATGGTCATCCTCGATGTGGTGGAAAAATCATTTTCGATTTGGCGAAAGAAATAGAGGGTCTCGACGTCTGTTAAATTAATTCCACGTGTAAGCTATGAAGGCGTTACTCTACTAGTTTCAGACGCATTTCGGCCGAATGATTTCGTGGTGAGGAAAGGCGCGGCTCCTCTCGAAAAATCTTTGTGTCGCGTAGCGTTTTATAATACATATTTATGTGTTTTTGAGCTGAGTATAGAATAATATATGCCCACGCACAGTAACCCAGATATGCCGAATGTCGTGTGCGTGCGCGATACGTAGGCTATACGAATCTCGCGATTTTATTTGCGACATCACGTTTCGTAAGAAAGAAAAAAGAAGAACACGTCCAGATGTATGCCGGCGTTTGAATCTCCGAATGACGAGCCGGCCATGTTCGCGGCGTGACAATTTTATGACCCTCGATCAGGCAATTCGCTCCCAAAAACACGCAATTTTTCAATTAAAAAAATTTAAGATTTTGTAAGAGATATACGAATCATCATCTATTTTTAACAATATGCAAAATATATTATCTTAAACATGAATTCAGTCGAAGGTCCATTAACAAAAAGAATTAGAATTGTTGGAATCACATGTAAAAATTATGTATATACATTTTGCAAGATTAGGTTCAATTAAAGATTGCCTAGATTGGGATTAATTAGCGCTTAGAGCGACGTAAAACAATGCGGCTTTTGTGCGACCGGCCGAGTGCAATTCGTTAACGTTTTCGTATGTTCGCGAATCTGTGTCACAAACTAATGAGACGGGAATCGCTTTACCATTATTATTAGCGTCATTAGTAGACTGAGATCGGCGTGTCGATGCGACAGATTCCACGGCAGTCTGAATCTTGATAGCGATTGACGGGCGGGTAAAAGCGGCAGTTGATTGCGGCAATTAATTCACGGGACATTAATGAGAAAATCAATGCCGTGCGAAGCTTCGTTTTGCCAGTAGGTCACCGGGATTCTGGTATCGTTAGACAATCGGTAGCGACGGAAAACTCTAATCCGAGAAAGTGAGAATCGGGCCCATGCACGAGACGCAGAGAATTTACGAACGGCAGCGTAATTAAGGCCACCTTCGATCCGCGAGACGCGGCCGCTGTATTAAAGCAAATTAAACAAATAAAGCCGCGATCGAACCGACCGAACGCAGCGAAGGAGACTGCAAGAATTTCGTGTCCTGAAAATCAATTACAAATAAATATTTTAAAAACATTAGCTTCTCCTTTTCTCGTCGCGTAATTTCTTGTCCTTCGCATCTGGACCTCTCTTATGTCGAAGATTAATATGTCTTGTAGCACTTTAATTTTATATTTCGTATTTTAGCGATTTCAGCATTACTTTCGCGGATTTATTTACGCCATGTTACACGCGAAGTCTTCTTTTCGCCGGATTGAGAAGTAACGGATCAAGCTTAGAAAGCAATCCCTTAGAAGACGTGTGCTACTGAGGAGGTATGCAAATAGATCGCTTTCTTGCTGTCGACGCATCGACATGCCGATTCACTCCGTTTTCACTTTTGAAATCTAATACGTGCCAACAGTCACACTCGGACTCGTTAATAATATCCGTAGTCATCGTTGCGTGACGTTCTGTCGTTAATTCTTTTCGAGCGGAACCGGATGGCAGGCGCCTCGGAGACGATCCGATCCCATCGGCGCGTCGTCGGTCATCACTGACATTCGCGTTCTCGCACCCTCGCGCGCGAAAATCCCGATGTTTTTCCCTCGGAACGCAGAAAGGAGGATTTCACTTACTCAGGACCGCTGACGAAGACATCTCCGTTCGAGGGAAGAGGGAGAGCTTATCCCGCGGACATCCCCAGTGTTTGTTTGTCACAACGTCGCGGACGGCATCCGTGACACCCGGGGCACGAGAGACGCGGCGCCGAACTATTTTAGCTAAGAATTGTCGCGTGAGAGCGCCGGCGAGTTATGCATGGTGCGTCGAGAGCGGCGAGAGAAACAGAGAGACAGAGAGAGAGAACGAGAGTGACAATCGTGGCGCGGAGAGGGTACGACACCGGCAGTTAAAAAAATGAGAAGAGAAAGAAGAGATCGGTAAAGGAAGGAAGCGTGCAATCGCGGCTGCACGGGACAGACGAACCCGACGACTGTCCGTGAAAAGACCTCGACACACTTTACTCTCGACGAAAGATCGCGACCGATCGGCTCACTCGCTCACTCTCTCCCGTTCTTCCTCCTTCTTTCTTCGAGGCGCCGTCCCTAGACTCCTCAAGGGAAAGTGGTGCTCCTTCTACGCCGCCGATACTCCGCCTTTCGATGACGATTCGTCACGGCCGCGGCGCGGCGACGCGCAGGAATGTTCCCCGAGCCCGGCGAGTCTTCTCTCGGCTGTCTTCTGGCGTGCCGTTCGTTCGCGAGATGCGTCTTCGTTTCCGGACGCTGGAGAAAGGAAGTGAGCCAGGCGCGAGTCGTGTAGTATTGCCTAAATTTATTTACGATACTGCGACAGTCGCCGCTACATCAAGTTCCTGCGTTTCGCTGTATAAAGTAGGCATAGCTACCGCGTTACTCAACACGTACAATTTGCCTCCTATCTTCCCGGAATCCAATACCCGGATCCCAGTCATGCTCCGATAGGAAAGAAAGAGAGAATGCTTCTCTCTCTGTAGAATACAAGAAAATTATACGATATAACATCTTTCGTCGTACATTATTACATTCTATTAAACAAACTCGTTTAAGATAAACAGGTGCACTTATAGCCTCTACGTCCCTTTCATTAAAGTCGATCGCTTCGAATGACAAATAGCCGTCCGAGCCGATCGACATCCGTCAAAACAAACGGATAATGCGTAATTTACATAAGAAAATAAATCGCATTTTACTTCATAGGGACACTTTAGTGGAATCTATTAACACATGTACAAAATCCATTAGATGCGAATAATAATATCATGCCGAATGGACACATATAGAAGAGAAACGATAATAAGGAGCGCGCATAATTGCAAATTATGAGTGCTCTCCGTGAATATTAGTATGCACAATATGAGTTGTATATAAAATTGATAATAATTTGTTTGACTGCAGCAAAACATGATATCGATAGAATCTATACGCGATTTTGTAATCGATCAAGCTGGTGCGGAAACGGAAAACCGGTTTTGACAGTATTTTTACAGGAATTCTTATACTTTCAAGACCGGACGCTGCAATTCGCGCAATGAACAATTGGTAATCGGTCGCGTTAAACTACTAATATCCTGTAGTCACCAAGGAGTTTTGAGAATCCCGCGAGTGTTCTGGTTTACTTGAACGAATGTTCGTGATCGCGAAAATTCGCGCAGTCCGATAATCAATATTTTCTCATAGGCATGGACGATTTGTACGCCTCGAACCGTTCGTACGACTGTGCTGTTCCGGGTGCGGTCAGTCCCATAGATTGCATCGGTCCGCTCTGATATGTCGGCGGGATCGGATGCCGCAATGTATTTCCCATGCTACTCGAGTTGCTCCATCTGCAACAAGAGCACTTAGTTGCCAGTGGATGAACATCTAATGTCTCGTCGAGTAATTTGGCGATCGTATCGTGAACAAAGGACAAAGTCTAAGAAAGTCACACGAGCTGAAAGTTACGCCTGTGAATTAAATAGCGAACCTGTTAACACTATCGGACGATCTAGAACTCCAGCTGGAAGGCTCGTTACGGGGATCGCGAGACCCGCTGCTCGTCACGGAGTTGAAAGATTTTGAGGATGTAGGTCCCGAATGCCAACCGCTGGGCGTACGATTGCTTTCCACATAACGACTTTCACCTGCATATAACAATAGCATGCAAGAGTTAATGAAGACGGTACTTTTATTAATTTATCATAATTGCAACATGTATATTTCTCTCTCCGTTGTACAGGATATATAAAAATTATTAAAACGTTTACCAGCAAGAATAAAGTTCATTATACAATCTTATTAAAATGTAATTCAGAAAATTTCATTATATTAAACTGTGCATTTGTATTGTGCTTGGTATGCTTTATAATAAAAAGTATATTAATCACGTTTGCACCGACATGGCAGACACAACTGGCGTGTTCGCATTGAGTATTCGCGCAATATTTATTAGACAAACCAGCCAAGTTTTTGTATAACACTGCTTTCATATCTCGTTCATTGAATCATAAGACTGATAGCAGGTTCAACTAACTACAATGAAAACTCAACAAAAATCATATAAATTTTTATTATGAAGCATACACATTTATAAAAGAGAATACAGATTTGGATTTGGAATGAGATAATAAATTTCTTTACAAGATTTAATAGTAATATATAAAAAGGTATCAAACTAAAGTACTTAAAAATTAAGAAACCAGTGTTTAATCGAGACAGTTTAGTGTTCATTTGTGACCAATGCTTAATACGAACTTTTCTAATCTGAAATCATTAGGACTGAGCAAAATCCTATTCTCAATTTCTCTATACGTTTATCGATATAACAAAATAAAAGTATTTTAAATTTAATTTTTCAAGAAAAATTGTTTTCCATATAATAAATTTTACTTGAACTTTTAATAATAAACATAAACTTCAACATAAATTTATTTTAACTTCTAATCCTAAACATCGAACAATTTTTTCGTCCGTTTCAGCAAAAAAATCTAATGACAAAAACGTGCTGGATTTGGGATACAAAAGAAATATTTATGTATGTGTCCAAATGTATTACCAAAAATTAAAAATGCTTTTTAAATAAGCAAATAATACCTCTATTCGGCTAGTTTTTTATTTCAACTGTTTTATAACTTGGTTATAAACAACGTGTGTACGCTTAACTATATAAACTATTCCTATCTTTAAAAATGTTTGGCACTTTAAATAAAGCATGATCTATAAGATATTCCTTCTTATCTATCCTATCTTCGAATATTCTCTTTAGAGATATCTCGTCATAAACTATAAAATATTTTATACAATATTGATAAAATCTACTTATCAAAATTATGTACCAAGATTGTTTGCGCGAAAGATATATAAATTGTAAAGAAAAAAGATTCCTTCGCTACCTAATTTCATTATATCATTTTCTTAAAGGCGATAAAATTAAAAACTTTATATTTCTTAAACCTCAAAAATTTCGTTGAGTCTTCAAGCTTATTTTGGGCGCATATTTCACTGTTTTATAATATTTATATTTTAAGATATAATTTAGTTGCACTATCTAATTTCACATTATTCATTATATATCGTCCAAGAATTTCATATCAAGGGTATTGAACAAAGATAAATTTACACGTATAATACCAGGTCGGGTGTACACACCCTCTTCTCTCTGTCAGAAATGTTTCATGAAGATGTTTTGGCTACTGTATTGCATCCTTACTTAAAGTTATGCTTACATCCTGTGTAAAAAATTAAAGAAAAACCGTCTAAAAATGGCTCAGTGTAATATCAATTATAAGAATAGGGAAAGTGATAAAAACTCCATGTGTCGTGTACTAAAACCACCTCTCGTACGTATACGATTTATCATACTTACGTGGCGTGCTAGATGTCGGAGGTTTGAAACTATCACTGTATCGCGTATGAGTGTCTCTAGAGCTTCGATGCGTCTCGGGATCGGAACGTCGTACTTCACGTTCGCGAGTATAGGATGTGGTATTTGGACGATCGTATCTGTGTAAATCCAAACGAAGAATTTTTTTATCAAATTTGAAATACAATTACTGCTATTTTATGACTTGCGAATACAACACGTACCTTTCCTTGACTTGTCGAGGATCTATAGACGAGGATGCAGTGGATAGACTTTCTCGTCGTACAATGACTTCTCTTCCTCGGGAAACATCAGAAAAGGTATCTGGTCGACTATTTCTTGAAGAGAAATCGCTACTTCTTTTGAATTCTTTTTTCAATCCCAACTCTTGAGTAGATCTGAAATAAATTTAATGGCATTATAACTGTGCTCATGGAGATATATAATTGAATTGTTCGAAATATATTTTATTATATTGTCCGGAAACTTCGTAATGACTTTCGATTGATAACGACTGAACGCAACGTCAAAGCAATTCAAATAATTACCTGCTGGATTCATATCGAGATGGTGGCGAAGGATCCAGTCGTCTATCCGGCACACGTTCCAGCATCTCGTTTCGTCTATCGACTATTCTGTCCGGGCTATGTCTGCGGCTATGTTCTGTAGCTATTCGTTTTCTGTCAGGTTCCACGTACAAATCCCGCGGATCTCTCCTGTCGGTGGACGTTCTTTTTATGGACGGTGGCGGTGGCGCGCGTCGGCTCTCCTCTAAACGCATCTGCTGTCTCTTCAGTTCCAATCTCTCGCGTTCAAGCTTTTCCCTCTCGAGCTTCTGCCGCTCACGCTCAAGTCGCAGTAAATCGGCTTTTTCCTGCTCGATTCGTTCTCTTTCTCGTCTCAATTTCTCTCGTTCTCTCTCCAAGCGCGCAGCCTCTTCTCGGTGTCTACGCTCTATCTCTCGTTGACGTTCCATGTCTTCTCTTCTTCTTCGCTCTTCTTCCCTCAGCATCCGTTCCCTTTCGCGCAATCTTTGCCGTTCACGTTCTTCCTGAAAATTTAATATTTTGTTTCTTATACAAATTCGTTCTTGCTATTGATGATTTTATCCGAAATTAAAATCAATGGAAATACTTACTCTGATTTTAGCAAATGTGAGAACATCATCGCGCTTGCGTCGTTCACGGCTTCGAGATCGACTATGAGAGCGGTGATCTCTGTCCCAAGTACGAATTCGTTTTTCTTCTCGCCTTCCTCTCTCGCTCTCCGGCTTCTTGCTAGTAGATTTTGTCGATCGGGAATCTGACTCTTTAGGTGGGTCTTCCTTTTTGTCTTGCATCTCGATTTTTATCTTCAGTTCGGCACTTTCATTTTTGTCATCAGATTTTTTTGCTATACAAACATGATAATTATTTAATGTCTATGATATCATCAAAAGTTGAAGTGAGACTTATAAAAAAGTAATTTTCCCTTTGTGTGTGTTGTAATTATTGCTGTAAAGAAAAAATATTTACCGGGATCTGATCCTTTCTCTTCGGATTCCTTCTTAATTTCTTTCTCCTTTCTTTCATTTATATCATGATCCTTCGGCTTTTCTTTCTCCTCTTTCTTCTCCGATTTACCGTTAACCGTATCACGTTTACGTACGTGACTTTGCTGCGTGTCGCCTTTCGCCTAAGAAAGAATTTATAATAAGGATAAGTTTTGGGAATGCTGAATGTCAAAGAAGGACAAACTTTAATGGTGTCACATTCAAAACATCATTATTTACCTTTTCTACAGATATAACGCGTCCATGAAGCTCGGTTCTATGTAAATGCTGTATACATTTCGCAGCATCTTCGCTCGAAGACATCGTGACATAACCATAACATCTTGCTCCAGGAGTTCTCGCATTCGTCACCACTTTTGCACCTATGACCTTACCATACTTTGAGAAGATCTGCTTTAAATCGGTCGCACGAGTACTGGATGATAAGCCGGATACCCATAAATTGCGACTGCTTGCATTGGTTGGGCTGATCTGAGATGTCTTTTTATCTACGAAGAATGTAAAACATGTTTGATTGTAAAATCTTAATATAATCCGTTTATTTTTGGAAAAAAAAACCATTACGTTCAAAAATAATTCAATGAATCTAGCTTACCTTTCTCTTCTCTCTTCTGGCCCTTATTGCTAGACTCCACGCTGAAAGAAATAATATCGTCATTATATCAAAAAATTAAAACCCACAATAATTTTGATTACAAATAACAAATTAATTAGGACCATAAATGTGCTTAATAAGTATCTCTGTAACTATGTTAAGGACATAAATTTGGCTAGCAACTTATTTTTAGGTGGTATAACCTAAATACTTTTTGTTTTTGGGAAGGTTTCACTCGTACACCATCTCGTACGTTATCAGTTCTATTTAGATTACTGGATGTGTATTCACTGTGTTCTCTGTTCATCCACTTTTGTCACTCATGCATAAGGAAATCGTGTCCATGCGGCAACACTTATCAGCTCTAAGTATCCACAAAAGGGTCGTCTGCTGCAGTTCTTCCGACAGGGTACTTCTTGTCATAATCGGGAGTTTTTTTTTTTAACGCTTTTCTCTCTTTTTTTTTTAGGGTAGTATCTTCAGTAAACAATAGGATCGCTTCTTGATAGTACGAGAACTTTAGCACGCTTTGCCGAATACAATTTACCATAAGATACTAATGTCCTTTGTATAGTGACGCACGATGAAATCGCTGCCATTCAATGAAACGAATGAATGTCCTCGTTGTGTAGGGAACACAGCACACAGAGCTCGTCTGTTTTTTTTTCTTGGTATATAGAGTACGTGTAATCGCTTTTATTGAATTTGCGAAGAAAAATGCAAGCGACATTCGAGAGACTAGTTTAAGTTTGCTAGCCAAGTTCTTGATTTCTTAACATATTTTCCAGAGTTAAGAATTACGGTCTAAGGGGAGGACATAGATTGGAAGATTAACTTCCGAAATTCGATTTATAAAAAAAAGGGAATTAAACATAATCTTGCATGTGACGTGAGTGATCTCATCTTGGAAATCCATTATCCTGACGGTACAGAGAGAGAGAGAGATAGAGAGAGATCATCCCGATGATACGGTTATGCAGCAGTAGAACATCCCTAGCAGAGTCGTGAGCGACACATTTCCAGTTTGCCGTACCACAGTACTGCGAACCGTACTTTTTAGCTCTATGAGAGAGACCAACCTCTTGCTTCCTCCATCTCCACCCTCCTGCTTGATCTTCGTCCCGTTCGCACCGGACGTTGTCCCTTCCTTGCCGCCGGCGCCAGGTTCCGCTCTACCGCTGCCTTTAGAGTCTCCCTTCTTGTTGTTCTCTTCCATTTTCTTCTTCTCTCCACCATCTGCAGGGACAATCAAGGTAGCATAGTCACTTTCTGCGGAAGCCCAGACTCTTCTCCCTCCCTCCTAACATCTCCTGCTTTAGTGGCTTGTGACTTCCAGTCAGGAATTTCGGCCAAGTCACTAATAAATTCACACAGCAAGCAACGATGTGGCTTGCACGATATTACGAGCCACCGATCTCCTCAATAGCACCGGTTTGATCCAGGAAACCTAAAGCTTTTTCGTCGGTTTTACGTCGATTTTACACGCGCGCGTTGCCTGTACACAAAGCTACCTTCGATCCCTTCCACGAAACCTCGAATTGAAAATAGATTTGGAAAAAAAAAGTAAAGATAACGATAAACGCAGAGCATGCTTATCAATTTCATGAATTCGCATTGCTCTACGCTGATAAAATGATCCCTGCGATAGATTACTACTCTCGCGCGTGGGAAATGTGCTCTAACGTATAAACGCGACAACGATTCGTCGAAGAGGCACGAACAATTCGAAGATACTGGTCAAACCTCATGTCGTGCGATAATTTATTTTGCGGCAAATATTTGCTGGCGTATACTTGAGTCTTCTTGTATCCATGTGATTCGACGATAAGAGAGATCCAACGATGCTCTACGTGGTAGGTATAATTAATGTAATTGTATAGCAAATTATAACGTTAACTAACTTAAAGACTACGGGATATGGCTTGTGTTTGCTCGAACAGCAGCACGGGAATGTCGGGAGATGTACACTGTTTATCCCGGTTGGAAACCTTATCGATCACCATGCGTTTATCCCGGTCGAAACGCCATATCTGTTGCCGGCTTGCACTTGAATGATAGCACGCCACGTCTATCGTGGCTGGACTATGTCGCATCCAGACGTTGAAACGAAGTTCACGACGAGGCTTGAAGACCGGAACTCGTAGGACGAGGAAGAAGGTTGCGGACGATCCCAATGTCGCCCTTATTCCAGATGGTTGCACGAATACGTTCTTGAAGACGCTTGCTCTTGACACTGGCGCTTTTGCTAACTTACTCAGGATGTCGCAGATACAAATATCGCTAGCCTTGATACTTGGAATACTTATAGCTAAATTTAAAAAAATAGTCAATGATATGGCGAACTTACCTTTGTGCCTGTCATGAGACTCTGTCTGCAATAAAAAAAAAAATATATTCATTAGAAATAATTCCGAAAGAACTATATTCTAGATCCATGGAAAAAAAAGATTAGCTACTATAACTAAAATAGTCGTAATATATGGATAACTAACATTTTTTGCAGCGAGAACAAAAGATTTTCCTACTATTGCTAAAGTATAGCTCTCGCTGCAAAAAATATTAGTTATCCATATTTTACGACTAAATTTAGCTAAATTTTTTTCCGTGTCTTGAATCTTTGTGGAATTAATTATAGTAGTTTCTCGAAAAATGTCTTTCTTGAATCGTACCTCCTCAGCTAGGAGATTCTCCTCATCTTCTCCAATAGTTAAGTTGATAGAGTCCTCATTATCAATACCATTAGCTTCAACAGTGGTGGATGGCGCGTCTGTTTGGTGCGAGACAGTCTTCTCTGCCTCATTCTTCTTGTCGCTGCTCTGTGCACTTTCACTCGTAGCCTTGACTCCTTGCATTTTATCTTCCTGTTTTTCCTCCTTTACAATATTTTTAACTTCAGGTTCAGGCTCCTAAACAAAAAAGATTAAAGTAAATTGTTAATTTTGAACCATAGATCCAATCCTAATTAAAATATCTAACATCAATATGTATGCTATACCTCTTTTACGTCTTTCTTAACAACATTTTCTTTTTCATCGTGCAGTTCTGTCTTTATCTCCACCTTAGATTTATCTAAATTATCCTGTCCATTTTCTTCCTTCTGATTATCAGTGTTCTCAACAGAATCTTCTTGATTTAAAGATCCTATGACACGAGAGAAAGAAGTTTAACAAACGATAAAAATCTGTCATTTTGACTCATCATCAATTATTGCAATATGAAATTAATGTTCTATATATTAAAAACTACATATAATAATATTTAAAAATATATATACCGCCATTCTTTCTTGGAATGATTTTAGACGACCCACCAGACGGTACGATAAGATATTCCTCGGGATTCTTCCCTTCATCCAGTATCGCCTAAAAATATATGTTATACCATTTTAAGTTTATAAATGCAACCCATCATTATCGGCACGCAAAGATTCAATTTCACCAAAAAATAAATGTATTGTGTCTAAAAGTTCATGGTTTTATCACTTTGGCTTTCTCTCACTTATAGCATTATTTATGCAATACTCTTTCCACTAGCATTTTATAAGCTAATACTACAGTATAACTGTGTTAATACGGTCAAGGAGAAAACAATCGTTTATTCGCGAAGACATTAGTAAACTAAATTTCCCTTCTCCCTCCCCAAGTAGCACGGTCAGATTGCGCAATCTTTCGACAAGAATTCCTGCATGTTTTAAGCGGGCAGAAGCGCCGCTTCACCTTTTACTCGAGTTCCGATGCGGGAAAGGCTTAATCGAAGGTCAACCCTTTCGAAATCGGGGCGAAATACCGATGACAACAGGCCTGCTAAATCGACAAGATCGATGGCGATAAACGCGCTGCTTGGAGCACGAACGGGAAGGGTCGCAGGCGAGAGAAAAAAACAGGGAGGCATCGCTCACCTTGGACAGCCGTTCGAGAAGCGCCGCTTTGTTACCGGATTTATCCAAACCGCGACGTTCCAGCTCCGTCTTGAGGTCTATAACCCGGAGCTCGGCAAGCTTTTTCCCTTCTACATCGGCCATTGTACCCGCAACGACACGATCGTTCGCGGGACGGGAACGACAGACGACAGCGGCGGCAGCGCAGGATCGCGTCGGACGGATCGCGCGTTCGAGCCCGATATCAAGGATTACGATAAGCGCGTGACCACGACTGAAACAACTTGGGTACAATTGGCTCGAGGCGGAGGCGGAGGATCCCGAAGCACGAGGAAACGGCACGCTACGAGCTACGGGGACTCTTCGATGGCACACACTGTTCGATCACCGTATCGGAAACGAATGGGAGGCCATTGCGTCTACCATCGAATTGAATCGAAATAATCGAATATCGAATATCGCATTTAACTGCGTTCGGAAGAACGCGATCGGGTCTGTTCGGCTCACGTTCGGAGAGAGAAAAGAGGAAAGAGAAGTCGAACGCACGGTCTATTTAAATATTTTACTATTTTTATTAAAGATTTGAAGACTGCGAATTGTCTCTTATAGTTGAATCTTTCGTATTTTTTTTTTACCTTTATTTGTCATTTTTATTTTAGATGTGGAAAGTGTGTAACACAGCTACGAGGAACAGACCCCAAATTCCGACCAATCATATGTTTTTAAATCCCAGTCCGCATTGTTCTGATTGGTTGGAATTCTAATCTTCAGCGCGTTATCTGCATCTACAAATTTAATATTTAAAATTCTGTTTAAGCAAATTTAGAATGATTTTAATTTCTAATCAATTCCGATTAATTTCAATTTTTGATTGATTCAAGTAGCCAAATTGTTTGAAGCAAAATTTCTATATACATATACACGATACGACTTTCGAATTGGATCTCATCGATCTCACGCTGTTTAGTAAATTACTAGATCTTAACCGTTTTATCATAACACAATAACATTTTCTATTATTCTACAAGTAAAATTTTAAGAATAAAATATATATATTTCATGTTCTGCCAAATTGATGTACTAGCACATAAATTGTATTTGTAAATAACTTTTTAGAAATTTTTTTTTAATTTATATTGTTATCAGGCCTATATACATTCGAACATTTAAACAAATACTTTTGCATATTTTATGAAAATAAAAACGAAACTTCTGAAAATACTAAACATTTTATGTCTCTTTAATAGTATTTAACTCTCAAACGTGTATATATACATGAAATAAAGACATGATATCAATTTAGAAATTTTGTTTGAAATTTATATCCTCAGAAGCCTTTAAATTTTTTAATCTTGATCTTTTATCTTTGAACTAGATTGTACGTTTGCAGTCTTATGACATGAGAAGGAAAATTTTTATGGGCAATTAATAGTTCGAATTTTGCTCACAATTTCATATTAACGTTCCGGTTATTGAAGAATTAATAATTTTATTGTATATTATTGTTATTATAAAGCAATTCTTTACATATCTCAGAAATAAAGAAGAGAAAAAAATGGCATTTTTTGAGATATTTATTTAAATAATTTCATGCGAGACGCCATTTTGTTACAAAATAGCCTCAGTGGCCAGACTCTTATATAGGGACTCTAGTTTTGGCGTAGTCGGAGTTACAAGACAATAATTTCCATAAAAAGAGAGGGATAGGGTTCCCGAGGTAACTCAAATTAAAAAGAAATCTGCAGTTTTCAAATTTTAATCACTTTTTGTTGGTACTGTCACACAAACATATCCTGCCCGATCTACAATAACTGTGGTAAGCTGTAGTAAGCCTCAAACCGTAAGAAATTGACCAATTACAGGCGAATGTGAGGAGAATAATCGACTGTGATTGGTCAATTTCTTACATCTTGAGGCTTAGAGCCAAAGCACATAACATGGCGTAGCGATATACGACAGTCGTAGTCCTCGACCTGACAAATCAGGATACGCCAAAGCTTGTGCGTTACTTACGTCCACGACTACGACTGTCATGTGTGCTTTGGCCCTTAAGCTGGCCACACACACTTTTTGTAGAACGTAACAGTAAGGTTTCGACCAATCGCGTTGCTCAATTCGGCCGTCTGTAACCGTAGAAGTAAGAATCGAGCAACACGATTGGTCGGAACCTTACTGTTACGTTCTACGAAAGGTGTGTGTGCCCTGCTTTACTCTGATCTCCGCTTACTTTTAGTTCTCTCACTTTACAGGTAAATCGCGCTGCGATTGTAAACAATGACGACAATGAGCGACAGCGATGACGACCAGCCGCAACTGAGCTCGAGTACCCTTGCCGCGCTACAGGAATTCCTAAAGGAGAAAGAGGAGCGAGAGAACTTGCTGAAACGTATATCCGAGGAAGATCGGATACTACCAGATACTCCCTTCGACGAGGACTGGGTGAGTGAGAAAATAATACCATTTTAATTTTGCTTTAGATTTTTTTTAATTCTGGAGGAACTTACGCACGATCTCGACGTTACAGCAATTGAGTCAATTTTGGTACAATGACGATACGATAGAGACTTTTGTCAGAGGTGCCTTAAATTCCACCCCGGCGAAGGGAAAGATCGCTCTGGTATCTTGTCCAACTCTCTACAGCAAATTGAAGAAAGAATGCGGTGAACGGCAAGGTATGATTAGCACTTGCATCCTGAATACATGGAGTAATTTGCAGCCTGAGTACAGTGGAGTTAACTAAATTATATAGTTTGCAAGTATATTATTTTGATATTGCAGTTACCCTGTTTGAGTATGACAGCCGTTTCAAGATATTTGGCAAGGATTTTATACAGTATGACTACAAGTTTCCTCTGGATGTTCCCCGGGACATGTCCAGCCAGTTCGATTTGGTTATAGCTGACCCACCGTTCCTCTCGGAGGAGTGTCTAACCAAGACGGCGGTGACGGTGAAGTTTTTGACCAAGAAGAATATCGTGCTCTGCACAGGTGTGTACGACATCATTTTTCTGCCAAATTCCTGTTGTGCACCGATTATCGTATCGATATAAGTAGGACACTATTATTTCGTGTGCAGGTGCCGTTATGGCGGAACTGGCGGAGAGGCTGTTGGACGTTAGAAAATGTGATTTTATTCCAGGTCACAAAAACAATTTAGCTAATGAATTTTACTGCTATTCGAATTTTGACTTCGACAAAACTCTAAAAGAGTGAACAGTATTAGAGACGGTATTGAACAAAGATATATATATATATATATATATATATATATATATATATATATATATATATATTTGTGATAAATATATTTAAATGTTGATAATCTCGTGTATACTTTTTTAAGAACCGATACGAATGGAGTCCTAGGTACCTTCCCAATTGACGAATTTTGGATTTCTGTTTTATTTGTATCTTATTGTATCATATATATGTATGTATGTAACATGTGGCTATTTGAATTTACGCGGGGAAGTAATTTGAAGGTTAGGGAATATCGAAATGTATGTACCGTCTGTTCTTTTTCGAACAACTTTCTGAACCGGTGCACCCTGGTGCAAAAAGTTGGACAAGGTTCAGAAAGTTCTTCGAAGAAGAACAAACGGTACTACACTCATGTGGTGTTATGCTAGGTCTACAATGCGAGTCGTAAAGTCGTGAGTCGCAAGAATTGACCAATCACAGCATAGAGATATAAGAATAGAGTGCGCGAGCGAGCTGAAAAAGCGATATAGGAATAGAAAGAGAAAGCTGCGCAGAATAGAAAGAGAAAGCTGCGCATGGGCCCCTTCTGTCTTTGTTTCGCATGCACGCGTAGACAAAAACAGAAAGGGCCTATATGCAGCGGTCTTTTTCTATTCCTATATCGCAGCCTCTTACGTGCTAGCATATGACTCGCGCACTCTATTCTTATATCTCTATGAATCACAGTCGATTATTCTCCTCAAATTTGACTGTGATTAGTCAATTCTTGCGACTTACGACTTTGCGACTCGCATTGTAGACCCAGCATTAGTACACTCCAGTGACTCCAGTCGGCGGCACTGTCGGGTTGATTTGTCAGTTTGTCACTGTCACTCGTCTGCAGGTTAGGTTCTGGACTCGTCTCGAAATCATATTCATAACGGGTTCATCAATGTGGACGATGGATTTACTACTTAACTTGCTGATTGATTAAAGACATAATTTTCAAAAAGTCTAAAATCCGTAATATGTCGAATGAATTCGTGCATTCCGTTACGGTCCCGCGTATTTACAAGTTCACGGCCGACATTGTTCGTCGCGTGCGAGAGGATGGTGCCAGTCTGAAGACTCTGATTTACGAGAGGAAACATCCCGTAAGTGTAAAATAAAACGGACGAACGAACGATAGGGAAGGGAAGGGAAGGATATGAGATTAATTTTGAAAAGACCCCAAGGTTCTAACTTTGTCGATTACATTGGGTGCGTTCAGCCGATACTCCGCTAGCCTAGCAATCGTGAGCAGTCGCTCGTTTCCTCTTCTTTTAATCCATTGGGTCAAAAGAGAGGAAACGAGCGAAAACGAGCGACTGCTCACGATTGATAGGCTAGCGGAGTATCGGCTGAACGCACCCATTGTTACGTACAATGCCATACAATTGCCATAAAAATGTAATATATCGTGTACGATTCAGAATGTAGCCGGCATATACGGTCTGTCGGTGAATACCTTACGAGCGTTGCCTCAGCTAGACCGGCTGCTCGACAAGACTCAAATTCTAACGGAACAACCGCGTTTGAATCCCTGGCTAGCCAAAGTTCTAATAACGGAGCTTTTGTGGCGCAAGGGATGCCTGAAGAGCCGCTCCAAGCCTGTCTTAACCGTCCTAGCTTACGAGAACAGACTACGAGAGGAGTCAAAGAGCCTCGACTGCACAGAGACTCTCGTCGTTCACAAAGCGAAAGGTAATTGTGCTCGTCAATAATCATTGCATGCTTGCATTTTTGCAGAGACTCGGTCTTCGGCGAAGACTCCTCGTAGCGCAGTAAAGGCATTCTTCTTCATGGTCCTGATTATTCGCAACTGCAGAATATTGTCCAGTCGACCGAACAAACAAGTTAGAGTCGGAAAGCTACAAGATCGTCAAAGCAGATCTTGTCGTCGGGAATCGATTTGCAACAAAAAGAACAATTGCGCGATGGGCCCAGCAGCAGTACTCGGAACGTTGTTCCTCTATAGCGTCGCCATGTTCACTTTGCCGTTTGCTGCCTTCTTTGGGGTACAACGTTTCATGATATTAGAATTCCAGACTGATACCGCTGTGACGAATTACATTTCTGTACTGGCGGCCGTAGTCACAGTGAACTTGATTATCTCATGTTATGCTTATCAAGCTTTAAACGAGTCTGTCGAAGAGAAGGAACAAAGCGAAGATCAAGTAGAGAGTTTGAATGAGAAAGCTGATTAAAATTATTTTTTTTTTTTAAGTTTGTAAAATGTCAATTATTTTTTGTTGTGTATGAAAGAAAAAAAACCAGCATTTTTTGTTACTTAAACTACAGTATGTGTATCTAATTAATACGCGTATATGCTTAATAGAGAAAATAATAAGTTTAATAACTGAAAGAGATGTAAATATATACATATGTAAAGACTGTATATAACGATGGGCAATCTTTACGTAATAAAATAGCAACAAAAAGTATAGTATTTTAATTTGCAAAAATCAAGTTGACCTCTAAATCCTTTTCAAAATACGATATTTTTATTCCACATTTTACACGAGAAGTAGGAAAAATTTTCTTTTATCATTATATTCCATAAAATCAGTTGTTTAGACATTATTACTTTACTAACTTGCTTTAAGGAGCAAGTTATAGATTTTGCTCTATAGATTTTTATTTTATATGAAAATATATATTTCTGATTTTATATTGCGAGGAATGCTGTAAAGTATAACTAAAACAGATTTGATATAACATAGATATATTAAAAATTGGATTGGATTTTTTTAAATGTATAATTAAAATTAAACAAATTATAATAATGTAAATTTGATTTTCTTTAAATTAGATATAAAAATGTTTCAATAAAAAAGATACGTATGTATAGATACAGAAAAAAGAAAGAAATTTGATCTAATAAAAAATATTCATATATATTTGGTTTATTGAAAAATTAAACTATTTTTCCTCCTTTTCTATCATTAGATCAGATTTCTTCTTTCCCCGCATACATTTGTGTATGTGTGTGAGTGTGTGTGTAGTAATAAGTATATATTTGCTGTATTTAATGGGATTCTTCAAAAAGATGTGATTATTTTTCTTTTTTCTTTTCAGTGCAAAAGCCTCGATACGTCCGTGTCAATACTCTTCTGTTGTCAGTGGAAAAAGCCATCTGTCTCTTCCAGGAGGATGGATGGCAATTACTACCCAAAAGTACAACATACTCTTCATATCTACAATCCTTATCGCAATTATCAAAACCGCATTTTATACAAGATCTGCATATACCTGAAATGTTGGTTTTTCCACCCCTGACACCCTTTCACGGACACAGCGGTTATAAAAGTGGCGAGCTTATTCTTCAGGATAAGGTATATAAATTTAAAAAATTACCTTTTTAAAGAAAAATAAATGTCACCAAGTGCGCGCACTAGTATGAAAAACTGTTATATATTGAAAGAAATCTGTTGTACAAAATTGTTGTAGTATATCCAATCAAAAATATAAAATAATTGTGTATTATAATATAAATGGTATTGATTTTCGTAAAAAAGAATGTTCAAGTGAATAATAAGTGTTGGTTAACATTTCATAATTTTAAAAATGTTCTTAAAAAAAAGTAATGAAGTCAGAAAGTTGCGTCAAATGAAAGGAAATATGATAAACGTTTTAAAAAATTAAACATTTAAAAACCCACTAAGATAATAGACGATACTTGTATTTAAGTGCAGTTGAATAGTTAATAAGAAGATATAGAACATGATTATGCAAACAGATTATTTAAATCTTTAGAAGTAACAATATAAAATGAAAAGATTTAGATAAAATAAGAAAATATTTAATATAAAGAACTTGGCACTGTGCTAGACTAAGAATAGCTGAAATAAATGAATAAATATGATAAATGTGTACGTACATACGGTACATAGACGCGTGTTCAGGTTCAGGTCTAAATTAAAAACATTTATGTGTTAATTTTCATTGTCTTATATTCCGAGATTCAACTTTTACTGAACTTTTATCAAATTTTAGTAGGTTACTAATATATAAATTAGCATCAACAAGATTTAATCAATTGATCAATGATTAATAAGATGCATTCAATAGGTTTATGTTAAAATTTTGTTTTTTATTCAGGCTAGCTGCTTGCCGGTGCACTTGTTGGATCCTGTTAGTGGTTCTGTAGTGCTGGACATGTGCGCCGCGCCCGGCATGAAGGCTACTCATGCGGCAGCAAAACTGCAAAATTACGGGTAATACACAGTTTGTTCTCCAATAACATTCTCTGTTAGATATCAGATTGCATGAAAAATGGAAACCAAAAATGTATGAACACTAGAACTACTGAAGATTAATCTACCGAAAGGAGATTTATCTCTACCGAAGAAATCCTGCGATTAGAAAAGAATAGAGAAAAAGTAAAAACAAATTAATAAAATTAATCATCTGTTCTATCTAATTTTTATAAAAGTCAGGGAAAATTTCAGAAATTAAGATGTTTCAATAATGTCAAACGGCTCATTTTAACCACTTTGATGTTTTGACCAATTTTAGTGTTAAATATTTAATCTGATATTTTTTTATACAACTATATTTTATTAATTAGTTTAAATAAAATAATTAATGTTTAGAAATGGATACTAGTATAAATTGTTTTTATATAGGAAAGTTTATGCTGTGGAGATCGATGCCAAGAGATTTGAAACCTTATTGAGTCAGATGAAAAAGACTCATTCCCTCTGCGTGGAACCTCTTAATCAAGATGCTTTGACTCTCGATCCAAAAAAATATTTACATGTGGAATATATTCTAGTTGATCCAACTTGTTCTGGATCAGGTAAGAGAATCCTCCACTTTCTAATAAATAAAATCAAATTTAAGTTAATACACTAACAATAAATGTCGGAATAGGAAAATGGAAATTCTAATTCTTTTTTCGAAATGAATTTTCTTTGTCGCATTATTTCCTATTTACAGAAGGCATCTATTAACGTAATCGTTTATTCTATATTTAATCACTATACAACTATTCGTTGTAAAATACGACATAATTTTTATTTTGTATGATTTTACGATATATAATTTTATAACATTTTTATTAAAGGCATTGTCGACAGACCAAAACAGAGCGATATGGATGGCAAACCCGAGTCAAAGCGTTTGCAAAACCTACAATCGTTCCAAGTTTATCTTCTTAGATACGCGCTGTTCAACTTTCCAAATGCAAAGAGAATAATCTACAGCACTTGTTCTTTACACCCCGAGGAAAATGAAGAAGTAATAGACGAAGTTCTCGCCGATATTGGTAACGCTTATCATCTGGTACCTGTTAGACAATTATTAAAAAACAACTGGACTAACTTCAGCTCGAAAAAATACAACTGCGGAGATACATGTTTGTATTCGAAGCCAGATGATGATTTTTGCAATGGTTTTTTCGTAGCGGTATTCGAGAGGAACTTTGATGTGACTCTGCCAAAGTGCAAACACAAAGGGGGTAATGAATATAGAAATGTTATCAGGGCTAACTTGAATGTCAAGAAAGATGACATGGCAATAACAGACCCGTATGAGCGAGAGAAATGCGTTAAGAAGAAGAAGAAGAAGAAGAAGAAAGAAGAAATTTCAACAACAGATGGACAAGGAAAGATATCGACTGATATTGTTAAATTCGTAGTTTCCGAAATAGAAAATAAAGGCAAAGTAAAGACAAAAGAGGCAAAATGCAGTGAAAAAGAAGTAGAAAAAATGGACGTTCGCAGCAATTTGTCCAATTTAAATCATAAATTGGCATTAAATAAATCCAAAGATATACAAAAGAGGATATTAGATGAGATGGAAGCAAAAAAATCAAGGAAGCAACGATTAAAGTGTGAAAATGCACTTGAGGTGGAAATAGATAATGACACATTGGATGCTAATTATGGTGAAAAGGAACAAAATGAGGAAATTGAAACTAAACTGTCCAAGATAAAAAAGAGAAAGAAAAAAGCAACTAAAGAAATCGTCAAGATTGATAAAATTTATTTTCAAAAAAAGAAACAACAAGAAGAAATTGCAATTGTACCATCAAAGAAGAGGAAAAGAAATGAAGAGAATTCTTAAGTGAGATTAAATGTTAAATGAAAAAAAAGTAATATTGTGTTTTTTTATCTTGCCATTATCCCTTATTACGCGTTTAGAGACACATGACACATCCATGATATATTATATAAGCAATATATAGATGAGAATATAAAAATTGATTGCTGGAGTGTTGAATTTTTAGAAAATCTAGAGGGTCTAGAAAAATTGGTGGTTATTTGCCTTCTCGATATCTTTGTTTAATTTTTTCATTTCATCCAGCAATATAATACTTATCACTATACCTACTGACAGTAAGTAAGAAAACCATTTATCCGCTCGCTCAGTTCGCGATCGCAAATACACACTCGATAACTGAGCGAGGGTGCATATGGTTTTATATGTATATACATAATATATATTCCAGCTAGATTATAAAAATTCTGAAAGAAAATTAAATGCAGGCTTTACACTGGGCTGCATTCGGATTCACTCGAGTGCTAAAAATCCTATAGTATATGTTACGTGCACTATAGATTTTCAGCACCCGGGGCTGCGTTCGAAAACTTTACTCGGGTGCGCATCGCATTGTTCTATCATAATTGTTACTAAAAATTGAACAAAGACAGAACGACGCTGGTGTACACCCGAGTGAAGTTTTCGAACGCACCCCTGTCAGCCCCTGTGTGTGCTTGTACATATTTATAGTATATTCTATACACACACACACACACACACCACACATATATATATGTATACATAATACAAGTACTCGTTTTATCAGCAATTCGCGACATGGTAACATGGAAGCCTGTTGGCCTGCTTAAAGTCAACCGATAAGCATGTCGATTATGCCGAGGTATACATATATACGTATAATTGCGGTGAAAAAACCTTTTCTGATATATATGTATAGGTATAGGGTATTAGGTATATAGACGTTGGTTGATATAATTATGCGATAAACTATGATTCAGTTTTCTAACTTGGCCCTTCACTGCGCGAGGTACACACGTTACTTAACTTGCTAGAATCACGTCGCGTGAGTCACGACACGACACGAAATGTCGAGAAATATTGTCTATTAGAGCTATAACTTAAAACTTAAAATAATAGTAAGTATATTAGGTATAACATATCGATTATGAAGTGTTGGAGAAACTGAAACTATTACACGTTAGAACTGGCGCCAAAACTGTTTTCATATACGTACGTTAATTTTTTTCAATACCTACCTTATTAATTTTTGTGTTAAGATTCGATTAACAATAAGAGTTAAGAACTCTTTACGTAATCGTAATAAATGTACATAATTCGACGTTGTAATGTAGTTTTATTACTCGCAGCTATATCTCAAAGGTAGAAAAATGCTTTCAATTTACACCTTCCTTCTTTCCTTTCGATCAAAGATATCGATTTTTTCATGACATTCTTACACTTGTTTATCCATCAATTTATTACTAGTGATTCTCTCTCTCAGTGATTTATATCTCATTGTCAATAGCAGTTTTTAAGCAACTTGCGAGGAAACGATCGAAATGTTTAGGCTTTGAGGAAAGAGTTGAAAATCTTTTGTGTTTTAAATATTTATTTCGCAAACGAATCGTGTATTTTGTATGCTTCTCTTTCTTTCTCTCTCTCTCTCTCTCTCTCTCTCTCTTTCGTTAATACAGCTTTAATATACATACCTATATTATAAGACAATAATAAGGTACACAGATCCAAGCCCTTGGATCTTACATTACTTTATTTACTGCGACTTTATAGTCACTAGATAATTCGTTACAATTAATCGCATAAATTTCTCAATCTTTTATGTTTTTGTAAATTTGCGATAACTGAAGGAATATAACGCAAATATTTTGGAAAAGTCGAAACGTGGAACTAGTGGAAGTAGTGTACTACTTTGTAAAGAGTCGTGTCGCTCTCTGTTGGGAAGCATCATATGTCATACGCGATTATCGGAAATTATTTGCTTTATTCACAATTTAGGAAAACGCCGAAAGCGCCGATTCGTTTCTTTGAAATTTTATTATCGGTGCAACAAGTTCTGCGTTCACTGACACGGGGCACGGGGTATCGGCATCGGCATCGACGATCGACGCCGACGACGCCTTGCGTTCAGACGCGTACGCCGGTCGCCGGTCGCCGGTTGCCAAACGCAGAGCACAGAGCACAGGCCACAGCTAAGCCACACAGACGTCGGCCGTGTCAGTAAACGAAGAGCGACGTATGCCAGTCAAATTAGACATTCTGGTATGAAAGTGATGCAAACTTTTTTATTTTTTTTTAGGCGTGTTGGGGGTGTTTAGAAAAGCTTATTTTTGAGTTGTCGTATCATGAGACCCAGAGCTTTTTGAGGAGGGGGGAGGGGGAACTAATTTTTGAGGAATCGGACCGAGTCACCGCTCATTTTCTTCGTTTTTTCGAGCCCTATTATACAACTTTCTCAGGAGCGAAAAAGTGCTATCTATTAATCGAAACGAGATAAATGCAAAAAACCGCGAAAAGTTTATTTTTCGAGGGAACCAAAATTTTCGTTCTTTCGCAATAACTCGGCGAATGTTGATAAAGAATGAATGACTAACCCTTCATTTTGTAGCTGAGGGGTTAGTCATTCATTTTTTATCAACATTCGCTGAGTTATTGCGAAAGAACGAAAATTTTGGTTCCCTCGAAAAATAAAATTTTTGCGGTTTTTTGCATTTATCTTGTTTTGATTAATAGATAGCACTTTTTCGCTTCTGAGAAAGTTGTAGGGCTTGAAAAAACGAAGAAAATGAACGGTGACTCGTTCCGATTCGTCAAAAATTAGTTTCTCCTTCCCCCCTCAAAAAGCTCTGGGTCACATGATACGACAACTCAAAAATAAGCTTTTCTAAAGACCCCTAACACGCCTAAAAAGGAATAAAAAAGTTCGCATCACTTTCATACCAGAAGCCTTTTTTTGGTCTAATTTGACTGGCCTAACGACGGAGACGACGGAGACGACGGAGACGGCGGAGAACGGCGCCGAGGACGCTGAGGTTGCCGAGGTTGCTGAGGTTGCGCGCGGTCACTCGACGTCGGGACGCCATCGTCGAAGGACGCATGAATATGTATACTGCCGCCGCAATCGCCGCGATTCAGCCGAATCAACTTCGATAAGGTGATTCTCGTCCGCGCGAGCCATACTCCCGCGCCCGCGTCAATATAAACTCGCCGCCGTGCCGTAATAATGATTTCGCGAATGAGATATAATACACCCGATCATCGGCATTATCCAGCATTATATCGCCCGATCGCGACCGCGGCCGCAGCCGGCGCGGCGTAGTGTCAGTGAACTTTGGTGAACTTGAGTGCTTTTCCTCAGCGGAGTCCGGAGTCTCGCTTTGTTTCCATTGCAGTTGATCGGATCGAACCAAGTTAAATGCAGAAAATGCAGTTTATCGTTTATCGTATACTTAACATCTACTAAATGAAATGTTAAAACTACACCGTTACACAGCTATGCTATTATAATTATATGTTTCCACTTTTGATATCTTTTATACTTTTTTAAAATGTTTAACGATTATAACGTAACGATAAATGTGATGATACGGTTCAGAAGTGATCTCTATCAATCGAGATAATCGACTTAGCTTCAAGAACCTGTGTTTTTCAATCTTTTTTTCTTTTTTTTTCTTTTTTTTACTTTTTTTTGACAATGGAGTTCAAAATAAATTTCTAATAAATTTTTTTTTCTAAAAATTTAGATAAGGAGAGAAACATGAGTTTAATCAATTTAAATTGAACAATGTTTAATAAAGAAAGATAAATCTTACCCTCGAAAAAGACTTGATTGAATATATTGAGAAAATTAGTAAAAAAAAAGGAAAAACAAAACATATGAATACTAAGGGCAAAATGTAAATGCCGTAATCCGAGTAATTTTTATAAAATAGATATCGTTTTTTTTTTTAATGAAAAATAATACAATTATGGATGTGAAATTTCAATATGCGATTTAAATTGTTTAGTGTCTTAAATCTATATTTTCAAACAAAAGAAAGTAGACATTCGTCTAAAATATTACTATAAAATTTTTCCTTCTATTGACTTTATTGAACTGATTGTGAGTGTGAATTAATAATGATAATATGTTTGCATGAAACAATAACGCTTTTGCATCGATTTATCGTTGTTATCGACATGTCACATGGCAAAATAGTCGCTAAATAACACAGAGATTGAACGAGATAAAAAACGAGCGTATAAATCATTGCGGAAAGCACCCGGTACTGTTTTGCATTCGAGAATGGTGTGTCACGCACGGCGTCAACCGTCAACGGCGTGATGTCTCATGAGTCTCATGCATGCACTATGCACTGTGCACTATGCGCTATGCGCGATGCAGATTATTGCAGATGCAGGGGCTGCTGTGAGTGCTGGCTAGCAGAGGATAGTTTTTCGAGTTATATCGCGGCCGACTTGACTTGATTACAAAAATACTATAACTATATAAAAGGCATATAAAGCCAGAACTCAGACAAAATTAACGTTATCGTTATTAAAATCGCGGTAAGATCCGAAAACTAAACAGATATTACGATTATAGCATACCATGTATATATCAGTACTATCAGTAGTCGCAGTCAGTCAGTCAGTCAGTCACCCACCCGTAACCGTAACAGGAGCGTAAAGGGGCGACGTATGAGAGTTGACAAAATATATATATACATATGTGTATATTGTCCGAGTTGCTGATCGATGGACCTGCAGTGGGAGCTGCAGTTGCGAAATAAAAACGGCCGATCGATCGGGAATCCCGTTGGCTATCACGCAATACGTGATCGACTGGCCAGCACTCACAATATTCTCAAAGTGGCGATTCGTGCAATGTGATCCGATCTACATAATTGTAAGGAACCTTGAAATGTCAAAAAACGTCGTTCACAACGAGCCCCATTATAGCGTTTGCGGTGCGCTCTAATCGGCGTTTAATTTTCCAGGTAAATTCATTCGCTCGATGATATATGTATGTATAATGTTTACATATCGGGAATACAAAGGCAAATACTCCTTCATTTTTATAACAATTCATAATATTAAAGTATCAAACATTCAGGGACACCCTGTATATATATATATTTTTTTTTAATTTTTCGATATTGTAGACGCGATTAGAATACTATAGACTCAATGATGCAAAATCTGTTGATCGTACAATTATACATTGCAGAGTTGCTATATAATTGCATGTAAATGGAATTGTAGTTGTAACAATATTTGACGAGATGTATTCTTTTTTTACTTCATTCTGATTGTCCATTAAGTCTCTCTTTCAGTAAAATTAATATCTGTCATCACATTTTAACAATTTGTTTCACCTTTGTTATACATTTCAATTCTTAATTCCTTTATAGTTTTTAACTAATCTTTTTAACTTTGTAATAAATTTGTTCCTCACTCAGGTTGCAAACACCTAGGTCCTGACGTACAAAATTCAACTTTTTTCTATCCGTTGAGAATCTGGAATCTTTTTCTGCAATCGTAAGAGTACTGGTCGAGTAAGCGGACGCGCGGAAGTGGCGGCGGCTTCGCTTTGCGGATGATCGAGACTGAAAATCAGCCGGATTCGCGTGCCAGCAGACAGGGCGAGCAGAACGAGGATCTCCTCGTCGCTGGCGGCGGTAACAAGGTTGACAGTGGTGACCGCGAGTCTGGTGACCAAACAGCTGTTGCAACTGCGACGACAGTGGAGGACGCAGGTGAGAGAGAGAGAGAGAGAGATAAAGAGAGAGAGAGAGCCAGATTGCTCTCAAGTATACCTGCTTCAATCACGCACGTGAACGAGAATCGATCCTCGACAGTTACCTCACATACATTAACTTGGACTCTATATACTTGAACTTTATACATATAATTGAACTCGATATTCTGAACTCAGATCTCAAGCAGTCTTCTTACTTTGAACTCTTTCCTCAATCGTTTCCTTTTTTAATCTCTAAAAAGTCTAAAGCATTATTGGCACGCGCGTGAAATGATAACGTCGTGTGGATAATCATCGAGATAATCATGCAGTTAGTCATTTTTATTCTAGGCAAGAACTGTAGTAGTGTGGGAAGGCAGTGCAAAAAAGAAAATTTTATTTACAAAAGTACGGATGGTTAATAATAGGCAAAATTTAAGATTAGGGATGATCGCGATACAGATATTTGGCTAACAATTAAGTCAGCTTCAAAAAATTCCGACTCTACTTCATTCAGATGCGATGAAGAAAGAGGAGCAAGAAACGTCGCGGATTCACGAGAATTCATCCAAGGGCGGTGTCGCCGCGGGCATCGCGACGCCCACCGCGGCATCGACGATGCCGGTGGAGGACGACGAAGAGGAAGAGGAGGCAGAAGAGGAGGAGGAGGAGGAGGAAGAGGAGGAAGCGGAGGAGGAGGAGGAGGACGGGGACGTGGAGGGTGGAATCGCAGTGGAGGGTGGAATGACGACGCAAGAAGAGGTCGGGGGTGTGTTGGTCGGTGGTGAAGGTGGGGGTGGAGGCGGCATGGCCGGCTACTGGAGGCAGAGCAGACCCTCCAGTCCCCGCATGCCGCCTCCGGAGCAGTCGGAGCAGCCGAGCCGACCCAAGAGCCGGCACGAGCTACAAGCCGCGAGATATAACAACCTCGGCTACTGGCGAGCAAGAAGAGTCACCTTTTATAAAAATGGCGATCCCTACTTTCCAGGAGTGGAGTTCAGGTAAGCATCGTTTCGGTCAATACCTCTAACCGAACCAAGAAGCCTGAAAAAGCCTAAAATCGAGAAACATACTTGCTAAACTTATTATTATATATCGTAACATTTTATTCATTATGCTTATCTCACACAATTAAGATAAAAACATCTTTCTCTTCCTAATCTGAAGGCATAATGGCACAGAAAGCATAACAAATATAGATAATTTCTTATTTTTTTCGCTGTTCTATATATACATCTCTCTTTTGTTTCAGTAACATAAAACACATACTCAATAATTGTTTAAGTAATTACTGTCAAATTTTATTCAGAGATTGAAAGAAAATGATTAACATATTGATGTGATATAATATAAAAAATTAATCACACACGTGTGCGCGAGTTATACATACGTCCGTCCGTACGTACGTACGTACGTGTGTGTGTGTATTTCGAGGTGAGAGTGTGCGCGCGCGCGCACACACACACAAAATAATAACTTAATATTTTGAATAAATAATGCACGTGTAAGATGAAATAAAACTTTACAAAAATATTTTTCAACATTTTGAATGAATCTATATAAGCATACATGTTTTAAAAATACTGATTAATGGTTTATACACAAACGTGATGATATTAATTAAGTGTCTCTTATTGTGTCAAAATTTAATAAAAATTATTTTGAAAGAAGAAAGAATCAAATTTCTTCTTTAAAACTTTTTTGAAAGAATGGTGAAAGATATATAAAAAAATTGAAAAATATTTACAAAAAGAGAAATACACGATGAATGCCAATATGTCTCTGAACAATATGTTTATTTAGTTGACTAACATTCTAATTAATATTTTAATCGAAGGTTTATAAAAATGCATTTAATTAATGTAAAAGCATCAAGCATCGTCGACGCAAAAGCATTGTCACGACGAAAAAGGACCCTACTCTAAAAAGGATAACATTTATTTGCAGTGAATTATATTTAGATTTAAATAAATTTTGCTTAAACGCATTCAATCGTCAAATTATTGAATTATATGAATTAAAATCTGAATGAAGATTAAAACGTTTCACGTTTTGTATATTAGCTTTGTGGCATTAATTAAAGTCTTCAATCTTATATTATTCTTTCATTTTACAATAATGTAATTAATAATACTTCTAAGGGAAAATTTAATTGAATTGATCTTTGATGATTGATTGATTGATGATTGAAATTTAATCGAAATTGATCAAAGGATTTCAAAAGGATGTCTCGAAAGGCGTTGAAACTCTACATTACTCTATATTTATACTTTAGAGAAGTCTCTGAATATTTTCAGATTTAAACCTGGCCGTGACATTGGTTCTTTGGAGGCTCTACTGGATAGATTGTCTCTTCGGATGGATTTGCCGAGAGGGGCGCGCCACATCTTTTCGATGGACGGTGATCGAAAGATCCATCTCGACGAACTTGAGGACGGTGCCTCTTACGTAGTGTCCAGCTACAAGACTTTCAAGGTAAGAGATCTTTGTGCGATTCATCACGGGAGTTCGATTATTGCAGAAAGGATAAATCAAACAATTATTGTTTAAATGATATGTATATCGCATATCGAAAATTATTTATTAATTTCCACTTTCATAAATAATATGATTTATGAATTTTTTTTAGATAAAATAAATTGATGTAATAGTTGATGTAATCTTGATAAGAGAAAGTACAGGAACACGTTTCGTAGATAGTGAAAGTGTGTGTTAATCACATCCGATTAAAGCGCTAGCTGGTAACAACCTCGATACTCGTGAACTTGACTGACGTTGTAAATACGTCTTCTTCAAAGCACGACCGACTTCATCGCGCTACAAATGCGAACATTCTGGCGTTTTATTTCCTTTCGCCGATGTTCACCACGCATGAGAAATGACATATTTATATTTATGACAAATGTAAAAGTACGTTTAATGTTAAACTTCTGTAGCTTCTAAAATCTTTGTTATTTATCTTCTTTACAGTAATGCAAAAATGTAAAAACAATACGACAAGATTAGTAAAAACTAATTAATTAATAATTATGCGAATAAGTATTAATGAGAATATAATGATAATATCTAAATTAGGAGGAATAAAATACAGAATATATGGACTTAAATCTATGACATATATCTTTTCTTTAGTACAAAAGAAATTTAACAAAAATTGAAAAAAAGATTGCATTTCGAGCTTTCCTTCGTTCTCATATGCGGATTAATAATACGAATAACCAGTTGTCAATAACCATATACTATTATTGCTATCGTATTTTGAAATTGTTATCTATGAATAATATTTTAAAATAACCGTCAGAAAACGCATATAAGCGCGCGCGCGCGCGCGCACACACACTCACCCACATACACGCATACACGCACACGTTTTATACAAGTCATATAGGATTAAAAAAGAGTAAAAAATACAATATACTAATAATGCGGTTATAGAATTTAGCGTGCCGCTATAAATGTGTCGGAATATAGATTTTCAAAAATAACTTTTAGAGAGCTGTGATATAATAATGATTTATAAGAATACTCCATGTAATGTTGCTGACGACGACGCAACGACGACGAGGACGTTGTGTGTATCTGGCCCAGATCAATTTCTTAAAGCAGGCCGCACGCAACGCAAAATTGTATTTGAGCGGTGAGCGCTCTTTTCTCTCCTTCCTCCCTTTGCCCCTTAGGAATAATATATATATAAATTTATATATATTTTAATTTTATGATTTTAAATTGTATGATTTGCCTTGCTCCAACATTTTATATACAGTACTAAATACTTATTTATAATATCGTACAATTTAAAATTATGTTGCAATTTATAGAAAAGAACTAACAAATAAAAATGTTTCTTATCTATTCTATCATCTGATTGCTTGTTAAGTTTATGAGTGCAATGGATGAGAAGCAATTTTATTTTGTCTTACGTCATTCGGCATTATGGATCACACCCTTCCGTTACTTCAAAGGTGTGACCAATTTAACTCGTTGTGTATTACGATGCACTTTGATGCAATTACGATCCAGTTACTTCGATCGCCAACTATATGTTGGATTATTCTTTAATACACCAAAGTGGCTATAGAGCTTATGCACTTATGCATGATTCTTCCATTAAACAATTGGCCTTTGCATGCCGATTGACCTCAACTAACTTTTCACCAGATCAGTATTCTGAAATGTACAACTCACTTTACAATTTGATTAGCTAAAGAGAAAGAAAGCGAGAAGCGAAGGAGGGAAGGGGGCAAAGCGACGATTTGACTATTCAAGATAATTATTCGAGATAATTTTTCCGTATTAATTTTATAAGTTTTTAAATCATTTTTAAGAAAATAAAGCATGTGTGTCTCTTTTTAATGTTTCTACAATTCTGCAATTATCTGCGAAATTAATAATTATTTAGAACATATTTAATCAAAGTTATTGTACCGAGAGAGAGATAGAGAGAGAGAGAGAGATATCTCCAGTACAATTTTCTTCTAGATAAAATTTTTCAAAATTTGAGGTACACCTACTTTTTTTTAACATTTTTCGAAGACCTGAAACTGCATTTTTTAAATGTTTAATTTAATATTGTATATCTTATGCCAACAACTTACATTTCATAAATTGCTTAAATACAATTTTAAATTAAGATATATGAATATTTAAACGCGATACATATCGTCGTGCGTATGCTCCAAACATGTCCTTTCAATATTCGGGCAGATGCGTTTACAGTGAGAGAAAGAAGGGAGAGATAATTTTTATTCCTTAAAAAATGAAAATGTGTAATAAGGAAATAGAGAAACGTAATAGTGATTTTAAAGTGTCGGTATCGAACGGGGATGAGTTTGCGTAGAGTGGTCACGTGTATTTCTTCCTCCGTCAGAGTTTCCCTTTCTTTTTCTTCCCTCTCCTATTTCTCTCCCTAGATTTCTTTCCATGCTCTGGTCTCTCTCTCTCTCTCTCTCTCTCTCTCTTTCTCTTTTTCTCTTTCTTTCTCTCTCAATACTCTGCTCTCAAAGCCATTTCTGCCGTTATTTTGACACTATCGCGATTTGTAAAATATACCTTTGTTAAACAGAGCAATTTTTTTAGAACATCTTTTTCATGGCGTTTTTTCTCTTCTCGTCACATAGTAATGTGTAGAATATCCAGATATATACAAGATATTCCAGGTTATCCTTTTCTGCGAATTTTCAGTTAATTCAAAGTCATTTTTTTTTCGTTATCGTATAAATTCAACAGAAACTTTTCCGTTCTAGTTCTCTGTTTTTTTTTGTAAATTTTTATATCAAACATATTAATAATCAAGTCTTTTTATAAAGTTTAAGGTTCGGTAGCACCAACGTTTCTAAGGGGGACAGTTAGAAAGAGACGAAGAGTGAGTTAAGCTAAGATTAAATGTTATGCGACGTTGGTGCAACCGGGCCTAAGAATTTTGCAAAAGTTTACTTGAAACTGAAGAATAAGGAACTGAATAAGCTTTTATTTATCCGCAAGCTACTCCAAATTTGCTCCATTTGTAATCGGACATCTGTCTCTATATATAATTTAACATTTTTGTAAAAGAAAGACCGATTTATATTAAATTTTATCTACGAATAATGAAATTATAACCGAAAGATACCGATACAAAAGTCGTGAGGTTTCATTCCTTCAGAGTCACTTCCTATATTGCGCGAAATATGTAGTACGTCGGTCTGTTTTGCATTCCCATTATCGTCATTTCTGACAACCTAACATATTAAGTACATATTAAGTACACGTCTTATGCTATCACGACAGAGATTCGTGCCATTAATTAGATTTTTATTATATGTTCGTTCACCTTCGCTCTCTTTTCCAAGCGCAAATTGCGTGTTTGTTCCTTGCGTTGCTTGCCACGCTATTGGTGACCTAATTACATACTACCAACAAGAAGTCACTATTGCCAGTCGTGTGTGCCATGTGCACAATCCTTAGAACGTAAAATATGTACCTACAGTCACTGTAACTGCATAAATAATAGGAATACGGCAATCTTTTGTAAGTACAATAAGAGAATCTATATCCGCATATATAGATTACGTTTCACAAAATTGCTATTAACATTTTGTTAATAATTCTCTATTAATGCAATAGAAGTAATTAAGGTTCGTAGTTTCCCAAACTATATATGAATTTTCCTTGAATTCTTTGATGATTTCATAATAGTAACCAACTCGATTTTCTTGGTCAGAACACCTGAGAACGCATGAATCACGGAGTAGTAAGTGGGAGGTAGGAGAGGGAGGGAAAGAGAGAGAGAGAGAGAGAGAGGGGGGGGGGGGCAATTCCTACTTCCGTTAAGAAGGCCGTTGT